>NW_027662929.1:0-177000 GCF_963989245.1 Nansenia antarctica
ATAGTTTGATATAACTTGAGAACGAATGCAAAAAACAGTCCACTCTCAGAACTGGCCGCTTGGACACTTTCAGAACAGCTCTGTTAATGACTGAAAACAGCTCTCGAAGAGATTGTCAAAAGAGACTCCGAAAACGAAACGTTGATCACTTTTGAGCAAAAGGCTGCACACACGCAATTCAAGTTGCTCTGATTGTCATTTAGAGTTACATTATAGGATTATTCAACAACAAGTCAAAATGTGCTCGTGAAAGGCAGAAAACAACACTTTGATAGTTTGATATAACTTGAGAACGAATGCAAAAAACAGTCCACTCTAAGAACAGGCCGCTTGGACACTTTCAGAACAGCTCTGTTAATGACTGAAAACAGCTCTCGAAGAGATTGTCAAAAGAGACTCTGAAAACGAAACGTTGATCACTTTTGAGCAAAAGGCTGCACACACGCAATTCAAGTTGCTCTGATTGTCATTTAGAGTTACATTATAGGATTATTCAACAACAAGTCAAAATGTGCTCGTGAAAGGCAGAAAACAACACTTTGATAGTTTGATATAACTTGAGAACGAATGCAAAAAACAGTCCACTCTAAGAACAGGCCGCTTGGACACTTTCAGAACAGCTCTGTTAATGACTGAAAACAGCTCTCGAAGAGATTGTCAAAAGAGACTCCGAAAACGAAACGTTGATCACTTTTGAGCAAAAGGCTGCACACACGCAATTCAAGTTGCTCTGATTGTCATTTAGAGTTACATTATAGGAGCATTCAGCAACAAGTCAAAATGTGCTCCAGAAAAGCAGAAAACAACACTGATAGAACTTGAGAACGAATGCAAAAACAGTCCACTCTCAGAACAGGCCGCTTGGACACTTTCAGAACAGCTCTGTTAATGACTGAAAACAGCTCTCGAAGAGATTGTCAAAAGAGACTCCGAAAACGAAACGTTGATCACTTTTGAGCAAAAGGCTGCACACACGCAATTCAAGTTGCTCTGATTGTCATTCAGAGTTACATTATAGGATTATTCAACAACAAGTCAAAATGTGCTCGTGAAAGGCAGAAAACAACACTTTGATAGTTTGATATAACTTGAGAACGAATGCAAAAAACAGTCCACTCTCAGAACAGGCCGCTTGGACACTTTCAGAACAGCTCTGTTAATGACTGAAAACAGCTCTCGAAGAGATTGTCAAAAGAGACTCTGAAAACGAAACGTTGATCACTTTTGAGCAAAAGGCTGCACACACGCAATTCAAGTTGCTCTGATTGTCATTTAGAGTTACATTATAGGATTATTCAACAACAAGTCAAAATGTGCTCGTGAAAGGCAGAAAACAACACTTTGATAGTTTGATATAACTTGAGAACGAATGCAAAAAACAGTCCACTCTCAGAACAGGCCGCTTGGACACTTTCAGAACAGCTCTGTTAATGACTGAAAACAGCTCTCGAAGAGATTGTCAAAAGAGACTCCGAAAACGAAACGTTGATCACTTTTGAGCAAAAGGCTGCACACACGCAATTCAAGTTGCTCTGATTGTCATTTAGAGTTACATTATAGGATTATTCAACAACAAGTCAAAATGTGCTCGTGAAAGGCAGAAAACAACACTTTGATAGTTTGATATAACTTGAGAACGAATGCAAAAAACAGTCCACTCTAAGAACAGGCCGCTTGGACACTTTCAGAACAGCTCTGTTAATGACTGAAAACAGCTCTCGAAGAGATTGTCAAAAGAGACTCTGAAAACGAAACGTTGATTACTTTTGAGCAAAAGGCTGCACACACGCAATTCAAGTTGCTCTGATTGTCATTTAGAGTAACATTATAGGATTATTCAACAACAAGTCAAAATGTGCTCGTGAAAGGCAGAAAACAACACTTTGATAGTTTGATATAACTTGAGAACGAATGCAAAAAACAGTCCACTCTCAGAACAGGCCGCGTGGACACTTTCAGAACAGCTCTGTTAATGACTGAAAACAGCTCTCGAAGAGATTGTCAAAAGAGACTCCGAAAACGAAACGTTGATCACTTTTGAGCAAAAGGCTGCACACACGCAATTCAAGTTGCTCTGATTGTCATTTAGAGTTACATTATAGGATTATTCAACAACAAGTCAAAATGTGCTCGTGAAAGGCAGAAAACAACACTTTGATAGTTTGATATAACTTGAGAACGAATGCAAAAAACAGTCCACTCTAAGAACAGGCCGCTTGGACACTTTCAGAACAGCTCTGTTAATGACTGAAAACAGCTCTCGAAGAGATTGTCAAAAGAGACTCTGAAAACGAAACGTTGATCACTTTTGAGCAAAAGGCTGCACACACGCAATTCAAGTTGCTCTGATTGTCATTTAGAGTTACATTATAGGATTATTCAACAACAAGTCAAAATGTGCTCGTGAAAGGCAGAAAACAACACTTTGATAGTTTGATATAACTTGAGAACGAATGCAAAAAACAGTCCACTCTAAGAACAGGCCGCTTGGACACTTTCAGAACAGCTCTGTTAATGACTGAAAACAGCTCTCGAAGAGATTGTCAAAAGAGACTCTGAAAACGAAACGTTGATCTTTTTTGAGCAAAAGGCTGCACACACGCAATTCAAGTTGCTCTGATTGTCATTTAGAGTTGCATTATAGGATTATTCAACAACAAGTCAAAATGTGCTCGTGAAAGGCAGAAAACAACACTTTGATAGTTTGATATAACTTGAGAACGAATGCAAAAAACAGTCCACTCTCAGAACAGGCCGCTTGGACACTTTCAGAACAGCTCTGTTAATGACTGAAAACAGCTCTCGAAGAGATTGTCAAAAGAGACTCCGAAAACGAAACGTTGATCACTTTTGAGCAAAAGGCTGCACACACGCAATTCAAGTTGCTCTGATTGTCATTTAGAGTTACATTATAGGATTATTCAACAACAAGTCAAAATGTGCTCGTGAAAGGCAGAAAACAACACTTTGATAGTTTGATATAACTTGAGAACGAATGCAAAAAACAGTCCACTCTCAGAACTGGCCGCTTGGACACTTTCAGAACAGCTCTGTTAATGACTGAAAACAGCTCTCGAAGAGATTGTCAAAAGAGACTCCGAAAACGAAACGTTGATCACTTTTGAGCAAAAGGCTGCACACACGCAATTCAAGTTGCTCTGATTGTCATTTAGAGTTACATTATAGGATTATTCAACAACAAGTCAAAATGTGCTCGTGAAAGGCAGAAAACAACACTTTGATAGTTTGATATAACTTGAGAACGAATGCAAAAAACAGTCCACTCTAAGAACAGGCCGCTTGGACACTTTCAGAACAGCTCTGTTAATGACTGAAAACAGCTCTCGAAGAGATTGTCAAAAGAGACTCTGAAAACGAAACGTTGATCACTTTTGAGCAAAAGGCTGCACACACGCAATTCAAGTTGCTCTGATTGTCATTTAGAGTTACATTATAGGATTATTCAACAACAAGTCAAAATGTGCTCGTGAAAGGCAGAAAACAACACTTTGATAGTTTGATATAACTTGAGAACGAATGCAAAAAACAGTCCACTCTAAGAACAGGCCGCTTGGACACTTTCAGAACAGCTCTGTTAATGACTGAAAACAGCTCTCGAAGAGATTGTCAAAAGAGACTCCGAAAACGAAACGTTGATCACTTTTGAGCAAAAGGCTGCACACACGCAATTCAAGTTGCTCTGATTGTCATTTAGAGTTACATTATAGGAGCATTCAGCAACAAGTCAAAATGTGCTCCAGAAAAGCAGAAAACAACACTGATAGAACTTGAGAACGAATGCAAAAACAGTCCACTCTCAGAACAGGCCGCTTGGACACTTTCAGAACAGCTCTGTTAATGACTGAAAACAGCTCTCGAAGAGATTGTCAAAAGAGACTCCGAAAACGAAACGTTGATCACTTTTGAGCAAAAGGCTGCACACACGCAATTCAAGTTGCTCTGATTGTCATTCAGAGTTACATTATAGGATTATTCAACAACAAGTCAAAATGTGCTCGTGAAAGGCAGAAAACAACACTTTGATAGTTTGATATAACTTGAGAACGAATGCAAAAAACAGTCCACTCTCAGAACAGGCCGCTTGGACACTTTCAGAACAGCTCTGTTAATGACTGAAAACAGCTCTCGAAGAGATTGTCAAAAGAGACTCTGAAAACGAAACGTTGATCACTTTTGAGCAAAAGGCTGCACACACGCAATTCAAGTTGCTCTGATTGTCATTTAGAGTTACATTATAGGATTATTCAACAACAAGTCAAAATGTGCTCGTGAAAGGCAGAAAACAACACTTTGATAGTTTGATATAACTTGAGAACGAATGCAAAAAACAGTCCACTCTAAGAACAGGCCGCTTGGACACTTTCAGAACAGCTCTGTTAATGACTGAAAACAGCTCTCGAAGAGATTGTCAAAAGAGACTCTGAAAACGAAACGTTGATTACTTTTGAGCAAAAGGCTGCACACACGCAATTCAAGTTGCTCTGATTGTCATTTAGAGTTACATTATAGGATTATTCAACAACAAGTCAAAATGTGCTCGTGAAAGGCAGAAAACAACACTTTGATAGTTTGATATAACTTGAGAACGAATGCAAAAAACAGTCCACTCTAAGAACAGGCCGCTTGGACACTTTCAGAACAGCTCTGTTAATGACTGAAAACAGCTCTCGAAGAGATTGTCAAAAGAGACTCCGAAAACGAAACGTTGATCACTTTTGAGCAAAAGGCTGCACACACGCAATTCAAGTTGCTCTGATTGTCATTTAGAGTTACATTATAGGAGCATTCAGCAACAAGTCAAAATGTGCTCCAGAAAAGCAGAAAACAACACTGATAGAACTTGAGAACGAATACAAAAACAGTCCACTCTCAGAACAGGCCGCTTGGACACTTTCAGAACAGCTCTGTTAATGACTGAAAACAGCTCTCGAAGAGATTGTCAAAAGAGACTCTGAAAACGAAACGTTGATTACTTTTGAGCAAAAGGCTGCACACACGCAATTCAAGTTGCTCTGATTGTCATTTAGAGTTACATTATAGGATTATTCAACAACAAGTCAAAATGTGCTCGTGAAAGGCAGAAAACAACACTTTGATAGTTTGATATAACTTGAGAACGAATGCAAAAAACAGTCCACTCTCAGAACAGGCCGCTTGGACACTTTCAGAACAGCTCTGTTAATGACTGAAAACAGCTCTCGAAGAGATTGTCAAAAGAGACTCCGAAAACGAAACGTTGATCACTTTTGAGCAAAAGGCTGCACACACGCAATTCAAGTTGCTCTGATTGTCATTTAGAGTTACATTATAGGATTATTCAACAACAAGTCAAAATGTGCTCGTGAAAGGCAGAAAACAACACTTTGATAGTTTGCTATAACTTGAGAACGAATGCAAAAAACAGTCCACTCTAAGAACAGGCCGCTTGGACACTTTCAGAACAGCTCTGTTAATGACTGAAAACAGCTCTCGAAGAGATTGTCAAAAGAGACTCTGAAAACGAAACGTTGATCACTTTTGAGCAAAAGGCTGCACACACGCAATTCAAGTTGCTCTGATTGTCATTTAGAGTTACATTATAGGATTATTCAACAACAAGTCAAAATGTGCTCGTGAAAGGCAGAAAACAACACTTTGATAGTTTGATATAACTTGAGAACGAATGCAAAAAACAGTCCACTCTCAGAACTGGCCGCTTGGACACTTTCAGAACAGCTCTGTTAATGACTGAAAACAGCTCTCGAAGAGATTGTCAAAAGAGACTCCGAAAACGAAACGTTGATCACTTTTGAGCAAAAGGCTGCACACACGCAATTCAAGTTGCTCTGATTGTCATTTAGAGTTACATTATAGGATTATTCAACAACAAGTCAAAATGTGCTCCTGAAAGGCAGAAAACAACACTTTGATAGTTTGATATAACTTGAGAACGAATGCAAAAAACAGTCCACTCTAAGAACAGGCCGCTTGGACACTTTCAGAACAGCTCTGTTAATGACTGAAAACAGCTCTCGAAGAGATTGTCAAAAGAGACTCTGAAAACGAAACGTTGATTACTTTTGAGCAAAAGGCTGCACACACGCAATTCAAGTTGCTCTGATTGTCATTTAGAGTAACATTATAGGATTATTCAACAACAAGTCAAAATGTGCTCGTGAAAGGCAGAAAACAACACTTTGATAGTTTGATATAACTTGAGAACGAATGCAAAAAACAGTCCACTCTCAGAACAGGCCGCGTGGACACTTTCAGAACAGCTCTGTTAATGACTGAAAACAGCTCTCGAAGAGATTGTCAAAAGAGACTCCGAAAACGAAACGTTGATCACTTTTGAGCAAAAGGCTGCACACACGCAATTCAAGTTGCTCTGATTGTCATTTAGAGTAACATTATAGGATTATTCAACAACAAGTCAAAATGTGCTCGTGAAAGGCAGAAAACAACACTTTGATAGTTTGATATAACTTGAGAACGAATGCAAAAAACAGTCCATTCTCAGCACAGGCCGCTTGGACACTTTCAGAACAGCTCTGTTAATGACTGAAAACAGCTCTCGAAGAGATTGTCAAAAGAGACTCCGAAAACGAAACGTTGATCACTTTTGAGCAAAAGGCTGCACACACGCAATTCAAGTTGCTCTGATTGTCATTTAGAGTTACATTATAGGATTATTCAACAACAAGTCAAAATGTGCTCGTGAAAGGCAGAAAACAACACTTTGAGAGTTTGATATAACTTGAGAACGAATGCAAAAAACAGTCCACTCTAAGAACAGGCCGCTTGGACACTTTCAGAACAGCTCTGTTAATGACTGAAAACAGCTCTCGAAGAGATTGTCAAAAGAGACTCCGAAAACGAAACGTTGATCACTTTTGAGCAAAAGGCTGCACACACGCAATTCAAGTTGGTCTGATTGTCATTTAGAGTTACATTATAGGATTATTCAACAACAAGTCAAAATGTGCTCGTGAAAGGCAGAAAACAACACTTTGATAGTTTGATATAACTTGAGAACGAATGCAAAAAACAGTCCACTCTAAGAACAGGCCGCTTGGACACTTTCAGAACAGCTCTGTTAATGACTGAAAACAGCTCTCGAAGAGATTGTCAAAAGAGACTCCGAAAACGAAACGTTGATCACTTTTGAGCAAAAGGCTGCACACACGCAATTCAAGTTGCTCTGATTGTCATTTAGAGTTACATTATAGGATTATTCAACAACAAGTCAAACTGTGCTCGTGAAAGGCAGAAAACAACACTTTGATAGTTTGATATAACTTGAGAACGAATGCAAAAAACAGTCCACTCTCAGCACAGGCCGCTTGGACACTTTCAGAACAGCTCTGTTAATGACTGAAAACAGCTCTCGAAGAGATTGTCAAAAGAGACTCCGAAAACGAAACGTTGATCACTTTTGAGCAAAAGGCTGCACACACGCAATTCAAGTTGCTCTGATTGTCATTTAGAGTTACATTATAGGATTATTCAACAACAAGTCAAACTGTGCTCGTGAAAGGCAGAAAACAACACTTTGATAGTTTGATATAACTTGAAAACGAATGCAAAAAACAGTCCAATCTAAGAACAGGCCGCTTGGACACTTTCAGAACAGCTCTGTTAATGACTGAAAACAGCTCTCGAAGAGATTGTCAAAAGAGACTCCGAAAACGAAACGTTGATCACTTTTGAGCAAAAGGCTGCACACACGCAATTCAAGTTGCTCTGATTGTCATTTAGAGTTACATTATAGGAGCATTCAGCAACAAGTCAAAATGTGCTCCAGAAAAGCAGAAAACAACACTGATAGAACTTGAGAACGAATGCAAAAACAGTCCACTCTCAGAACAGGCCGCTTGGACACTTTCAGAACAGCTCTGTTAATGACTGAAAACAGCTCTCGAAGAGATTGTCAAAAGAGACTCCGAAAACGAAACGTTGATCACTTTTGAGCAAAAGGCTGCACACACGCAATTCAAGTTGCTCTGATTGTCATTTAGAGTTACATTATAGGATTATTCAACAACAAGTCAAAATGTGCTCGTGAAAGGCAGAAAACAACACTTTGATAGTTTGATATAACTTGAGAACGAATGCAAAAAACAGTCCACTCTAAGAACGGACACTTTCAGAACAGCTCTGTTAATGACTGAAAACAGCTCTCGAAGAGATTGTCAAAAGAGACTCCGAAAACGAAACGTTGATCACTTTTGAGCAAAAGGCTGCACACACGCAATTCAAGTTGCTCTGATTGTCATTTAGAGTTACATTATATGATTATTCAGCAACAAGTCAAAATGTGCTCCAGAAAGGCAGAAAACAAAACTTTGATAGTTTGATATAACTTGAGAACGAATGCAAAAAACAGTCCACTCTAAGAACAGGCCGCTTGGACACTTTCAGAACAGCTCTGTTAATGACTGAAAACAGCTCTCGAAGAGATTGTCAAAAGAGACTCCGAAAACGAAACGTTGATCACTTTTGAGCAAAAGGCTGCACACACGCAATTCAAGTTGCTCTGATTGTCATTTAGAGTTACATTATATGATTATTCAGCAACAAGTCAAAATGTGCTCCAGAAAGGCAGAAAACAAAACTTTGATAGTTTGATATAACTTGAGAACGAATGCAAAAAACAGTCCACTCTAAGAACAGGCCGCTTGGACACTTTCAGAACAGCTCTGTTAATGACTGAAAACAGCTCTCGAAGAGATTGTCAAAAGAGACTCCGAAAACGAAACGTTGATCACTTTTGAGCAAAAGGCTGCACACACGCAATTCAAGTTGCTCTGATTGTCATTTAGAGTAACATTATAGGATTATTCAACAACAAGTCAAAATGTGCTCGTGAAAGGCAGAAAACAACACTTTGATAGTTTGATATAACTTGAGAACGAATGCAAAAAACAGTCCACTCTAAGAACAGGCCGCTTGGACACTTTCAGAACAGCTCTGTTAATGACTGAAAACAGCTCTCGAAGAGATTGTCAAAAGAGACTCCGAAAACGAAACGTTGATCACTTTTGAGCAAAAGGCTGCACACACGCAATTCAAGTTGCTCTGATTGTCATTTAGAGTTACATTATAGGATTATTCAACAACAAGTCAAAATGTGCTCGTGAAAGGCAGAAAACAACACTTTGATAGTTTGATATAACTTGAGAACGAATGCAAAAAACAGTCCACTCTAAGAACAGGCCGCTTGGACACTTTCAGAACAGCTCTGTTAATGACTGAAAACAGCTCTCGAAGAGATTGTCAAAAGAGACTCCGAAAACGAAACGTTGATCACTTTTGAGCAAAAGGCTGCACACACGCAATTCAAGTTGCTCTGATTGTCATTTAGAGTTACATTATAGGAGCATTCAGCAACAAGTCAAAATGTGCTCCAGAAAAGCAGAAAACAACACTGATAGAACTTGAGAACGAATGCAAAAAAACAGTCCACTCTCAGAACAGGCCGCTTGGACACTTTCAGAACAGCTCTGTTAATGACTGAAAACAGCTCTCGAAGAGATTGTCAAAAGAGACTCCGAAAACGAAACGTTGATCACTTTTGAGCAAAAGGCTGCACACACGCAATTCAAGTTGCTCTGATTGTCATTTAGAGTTACATTATAGGATTATTCAACAACAAGTCAAAAGGTGCTCGTGAAAGGCAGAAAACAACACTTTGATAGTTTGATATAACTTGAGAACGAATGCAAAAAACAGTCCACTCTAAGAACAGGCCGCTTGGACACTTTCAGAACAGCTCTGTTAATGACTGAAAACAGCTCTCGAAGAGAATGTCAAAAGAGACTCCGAAAACGAAACGTTGATCACTTTTGAGCAAAAGGCTGCACACACGCAATTCAAGTTGCTCTGATTGTCATTTAGAGTTACATTATAGGATTATTCAACAACAAGTCAAAATGTGCTCGTGAAAGGCAGAAAACAACACTTTGATAGTTTGATATAACTTGAGAACGAATGCAAAAAACAGTCCACTCTAAGAACAGGCCGCTTGGACACTTTCAGAACAGCTCTGTTAGTGACTGAAAACAGCTCTCGAAGAGATTGTCAAAAGAGACTCTGAAAACGAAACGTTGATCACTTTTGAGCAAAAGGCTGCACACACGCAATTCAAGTTGCTCTGATTGTCATTTAGAGTTACATTATAGGATTATTCAACAACAAGTCAAAATGTGCTCGTGAAAGGCAGAAAACAACACTTTGATAGTTTGATATAACTTGAGAACGAATGCAAAAAACAGTCCACTCTCAGAACAGGCCGCTTGGACACTTTCAGAACAGCTCTGTTAATGACTGAAAACAGCTCTCGAAGAGATTGTCAAAAGAGACTCCGAAAACGAAACGTTGATCACTTTTGAGCAAAAGGCTGCACACACGCAATTCAAGTTGCTCTGATTGTCATTTAGAGTTACATTATAGGAGCATTCAGCAACAAGTCAAAATGTGCTCCAGAAAAGCAGAAAACAACACTGATAGAACTTGAGAACGAATGCAAAAAACAGTCCACTCTCAGAACAGGCCGCTTGGACACTTTCAGAACAGCTCTGTTAATGACTGAAAACAGCTCTCGAAGAGATTGTCAAAAGAGACTCCGAAAACGAAACGTTGATCACTTTTGAGCAAAAGGCTGCACACACGCAATTCAAGTTGCTCTGATTGTCATTTAGAGTTACATTATAGGAGCATTCAGCAACAAGTCAAAATGTGCTCCAGAAAAGCAGAAAACAACACTGATAGAACTTGAGAACGAATGCAAAAAACAGTCCACTCTCAGAACAGGCCGCTTGGACACTTTCAGAACAGCTCTGTTAATGACTGAAAACAGCTCTCGGAGAGATTGTCAAAAGAGACTCCGAAAACGAAACGTTGATCACTTTTGAGCAAAAGGCTTGCACACACGCAATTCAAGTTGCTCTGATTGTCATTTAGAGTTACATTATAGGATTATTCAACAACAAGTCAACAACAAGTCAAAATGTGCTCGTGAAAGGCAGAAAACACCACTATGATAGTTTGATATAACTTGAGAACGAATGCAAAAAACAGTCCACTCTAAGAACAGGCCGCTTGGACACTTTCAGAACAGCTCTGTTAATGACTGAAAACAGCTCTCGAAGAGATTGTCAAAAGAGACTCCGAAAACGAAACGTTGATCACTTTTGAGCAAAAGGCTGCACACACGCAATTCAAGTTGCTCTGATTGTCATTTAGAGTTACATTATAGGATTATTCAACAACAAGTCAAAATGTGCTCGTGAAAGGCAGAAAACAACACTTTGATAGTTTGATATAACTTGAGAACGAATGCAAAAAACAGTCCACTCTCAGAACAGGCCGCTTGGACACTTTCAGAACAGCTCTGTTAATGACTGAAAACAGCTCTCGAAGAGATTGTCAAAAGAGACTCCGAAAACGAAACGTTGATCACTTTTGAGCAAAAGGCTGCACACACGTAATTCAAGTTGCTCTGATTGTCATTTAGAGTTACATTATAGGATTATTCAACAACAAGTCAAAATGTGCTCGTGAAAGGCAGAAAACAACACTTTGATAGTTTGATATAACTTGAGAACGAATGCAAAAAACAGTCCACTCTAAGAACAGGCCGCTTGGACACTTTCAGAACAGCTCTGTTAATGACTGAAAACAGCTCTCGAAGAGATTGTCAAAAGAGACTCCGAAAACGAAACGTTGATCACTTTTGAGCAAAAGGCTGCACACACGCAATTCAAGTTGCTCTGATTGTCATTTAGAGTTACATTATATGATTATTCAGCAACAAGTCAAAATGTGCTCCAGAAAGGCAGAAAACAAAACTTTGATAGTTTGATATAACTTGAGAACGAATGCAAAAAACAGTCCACTCTAAGAACAGGCCGCTTGGACACTTTCAGAACAGCTCTGTTAATGACTGAAAACAGCTCTCGAAGAGATTGTCAAAAGAGACTCCGAAAACGAAACGTTGATCACTTTTGAGCAAAAGGCTGCACACACGCAATTCAAGTTGCTCTGATTGTCATTTAGAGTTACATTATAGGAGCATTCAGCAACAAGTCAAAATGTGCTCCAGAAAAGCAGAAAACAACACTGATAGAACTTGAGAACGAATGCAAAAAACAGTCCACTCTCAGAACAGGCCGCTTGGACACTTTCAGAACAGCTCTGTTAATGACTGAAAACAGCTCTCGAAGAGATTGTCAAAAGAGACTCCGAAAACGAAACGTTGATCACTTTTGAGCAAAAGGCTGCACACACGCAATTCAAGTTGCTCTGATTGTCATTTAGAGTTACATTATAGGATTATTCAACAACAAGTCAAAATGTGCTCGTGAAAGGCAGAAAACAACACTTTGATAGTTTGATATAACTTGAGAACGAATGCAAAAAACAGTCCACTCTAAGAACAGGCCGCTTGGACACTTTCAGAACAGCTCTGTTAATGACTGAAAACAGCTCTCGAAGAGATTGTCAAAAGAGACTCCGAAAACGAAACGTTGATCACTTTTGAGCAAAAGGCTGCACACACGCAATTCAAGTTGCTCTGATTGTCATTTAGAGTTACATTATAGGATTATTCAACAACAAGTCAAAATGTGCTCGTGAAAGGCAGAAAACAACACTTTGATAGTTTGATATAACTTGAGAACGAATGCAAAAAACAGTCCACTCTCAGAACAGGCCGCTTGGACACTTTCAGAACAGCTCTGTTAATGACTGAAAACAGCTCTCGAAGAGATTGTCAAAAGAGACTCCGAAAACGAAACGTTGATCACTTTTGAGCAAAAGGCTGCACACACGCAATTCAAGTTGCTCTGATTGTCATTTAGAGTTACATTATAGGATTATTCAACAACAAGTCAAAATGTGCTCGTGAAAGGCAGAAAACAACACTTTGATAGTTTGATATAACTTGAGAACGAATGCAAAAAACAGTCCACTCTAAGAACAGGCCGCTTGGACACTTTCAGAACAGCTCTGTTAATGACTGAAAACAGCTCTCGAAGAGATTGTCAAAAGAGACTCCGAAAACGAAACGTTGATCACTTTTGAGCAAAAGGCTGCACACACGCAATTCAAGTTGCTCTGATTGTCATTTAGAGTTACATTATATGATTATTCAGCAACAAGTCAAAATGTGCTCCAGAAAGGCAGAAAACAAAACTTTGATAGTTTGATATAACTTGAGAACGAATGCAAAAAACAGTCCACTCTAAGAACAGGCCGCTTGGACACTTTCAGAACAGCTCTGTTAATGACTGAAAACAGCTCTCGAAGAGATTGTCAAAAGAGACTCCGAAAACGAAACGTTGATCACTTTTGAGCAAAAGGCTGCACACACGCAATTCAAGTTGCTCTGATTGTCATTTAGAGTTACATTATATGATTATTCAGCAACAAGTCAAAATGTGCTCCAGAAAGGCAGAAAACAAAACTTTGATAGTTTGATATAACTTGAGAACGAATGCAAAAAACAGTCCACTCTAAGAACAGGCCGCTTGGACACTTTCAGAACAGCTCTGTTAATGACTGAAAACAGCTCTCGAAGAGATTGTCAAAAGAGACTCCGAAAACGAAACGTTGATCACTTTTGAGCAAAAGGCTGCACACACGCAATTCAAGTTGCTCTGATTGTCATTTAGAGTAACATTATAGGATTATTCAACAACAAGTCAAAATGTGCTCGTGAAAGGCAGAAAACAACACTTTGATAGTTTGATATAACTTGAGAACGAATGCAAAAAACAGTCCACTCTAAGAACAGGCCGCTTGGACACTTTCAGAACAGCTCTGTTAATGACTGAAAACAGCTCTCGAAGAGATTGTCAAAAGAGACTCCGAAAACGAAACGTTGATCACTTTTGAGCAAAAGGCTGCACACACGCAATTCAAGTTGCTCTGATTGTCATTTAGAGTTACATTATAGGATTATTCAACAACAAGTCAAAATGTGCTCGTGAAAGGCAGAAAACAACACTTTGATAGTTTGATATAACTTGAGAACGAATGCAAAAAACAGTCCACTCTAAGAACAGGCCGCTTGGACACTTTCAGAACAGCTCTGTTAATGACTGAAAACAGCTCTCGAAGAGATTGTCAAAAGAGACTCCGAAAACGAAACGTTGATCACTTTTGAGCAAAAGGCTGCACACACGCAATTCAAGTTGCTCTGATTGTCATTTAGAGTTACATTATAGGAGCATTCAGCAACAAGTCAAAATGTGCTCCAGAAAAGCAGAAAACAACACTGATAGAACTTGAGAACGAATGCAAAAAACAGTCCACTTTCAGAACAGGCCGCTTGGACACTTTCAGAACAGCTCTGTTAATGACTGAAAACAGCTCTCGAAGAGATTGTCAAAAGAGACTCCGAAAACGAAACGTTGATCACTTTTGAGCAAAAGGCTGCACACACGCAATTCAAGTTGCTCTGATTGTCATTTAGAGTTACATTATAGGATTATTCAACAACAAGTCAAAATGTGCTCGTGAAAGGCAGAAAACAACACTTTGATAGTTTGATATAACTTGAGAACGAATGCAAAAAACAGTCCACTCTAAGAACAGGCCGCTTGGACACTTTCAGAACAGCTCTGTTAATGACTGAAAACAGCTCTCGAAGAGATTGTCAAAAGAGACTCCGAAAACGAAACGTTGATCACTTTTGAGCAAAAGGCTGCACACACGCAATTCAAGTTGCTCTGATTGTCATTTAGAGTTACATTATAGGATTATTCAACAACAAGTCAAAATGTGCTCGTGAAAGGCAGAAAACAACACTTTGATAGTTTGATATAACTTGAGAACGAATGCAAAAAACAGTCCACTCTCAGAACAGGCCGCTTGGACACTTTCAGAACAGCTCTGTTAATGACTGAAAACAGCTCTCGAAGAGATTGTCAAAAGAGACTCCGAAAACGAAACGTTGATCACTTTTGAGCAAAAGGCTGCACACACGCAATTCAAGTTGCTCTGATTGTCATTTAGAGTTACATTATAGGATTATTCAACAACAAGTCAAAATGTGCTCGTGAAAGGCAGAAAACAACACTTTGATAGTTTGATATAACTTGAGAACGAATGCAAAAAACAGTCCACTCTAAGAACAGGCCGCTTGGACACTTTCAGAACAGCTCTGTTAATGACTGAAAACAGCTCTCGAAGAGATTGTCAAAAGAGACTCCGAAAACGAAACGTTGATCACTTTTGAGCAAAAGGCTGCACACACGCAATTCAAGTTGCTCTGATTGTCATTTAGAGTTACATTATAGGATTATTCAACAACAAGTCAAAATGTGCTCGTGAAAGGCAGAAAACAACACTTTGATAGTTTGATATAACTTGAGAACGAATGCAAAAAACAGTCCACTCTCAGAACAGGCCGCTTGGACACTTTCAGAACAGCTCTGTTAATGACTGAAAACAGCTCTCGAAGAGATTGTCAAAAGAGACTCCGAAAACGAAACGTTGATCACTTTTGAGCAAAAGGCTGCACACACGCAATTCAAGTTGCTCTGATTGTCATTTAGAGTTACATTATAGGAGCATTCAGCAACAAGTCAAAATGTGCTCCAGAAAAGCAGAAAACAACACTGATAGAACTTGAGAACGAATGCAAAAAAACAGTCCACTCTCAGAACAGGCCGCTTGGACACTTTCAGAACAGCTCTGTTAATGACTGAAAACAGCTCTCGAAGAGATTGTCAAAAGAGACTCCGAAAACGAAACGTTGATCACTTTTGAGCAAAAGGCTGCACACACGCAATTCAAGTTGCTCTGATTGTCATTTAGAGTTACATTATAGGATTATTCAACAACAAGTCAAAAGGTGCTCGTGAAAGGCAGAAAACAACACTTTGATAGTTTGATATAACTTGAGAACGAATGCAAAAAACAGTCCACTCTAAGAACAGGCCGCTTGGACACTTTCAGAACAGCTCTGTTAATGACTGAAAACAGCTCTCGAAGAGAATGTCAAAAGAGACTCCGAAAACGAAACGTTGATCACTTTTGAGCAAAAGGCTGCACACACGCAATTCAAGTTGCTCTGATTGTCATTTAGAGTTACATTATAGGATTATTCAACAACAAGTCAAAATGTGCTCGTGAAAGGCAGAAAACAACACTTTGATAGTTTGATATAACTTGAGAACGAATGCAAAAAACAGTCCACTCTAAGAACAGGCCGCTTGGACACTTTCAGAACAGCTCTGTTAGTGACTGAAAACAGCTCTCGAAGAGATTGTCAAAAGAGACTCTGAAAACGAAACGTTGATCACTTTTGAGCAAAAGGCTGCACACACGCAATTCAAGTTGCTCTGATTGTCATTTAGAGTTACATTATAGGATTATTCAACAACAAGTCAAAATGTGCTCGTGAAAGGCAGAAAACAACACTTTGATAGTTTGATATAACTTGAGAACGAATGCAAAAAACAGTCCACTCTCAGAACAGGCCGCTTGGACACTTTCAGAACAGCTCTGTTAATGACTGAAAACAGCTCTCGAAGAGATTGTCAAAAGAGACTCCGAAAACGAAACGTTGATCACTTTTGAGCAAAAGGCTGCACACACGCAATTCAAGTTGCTCTGATTGTCATTTAGAGTTACATTATAGGAGCATTCAGCAACAAGTCAAAATGTGCTCCAGAAAAGCAGAAAACAACACTGATAGAACTTGAGAACGAATGCAAAAAACAGTCCACTCTCAGAACAGGCCGCTTGGACACTTTCAGAACAGCTCTGTTAATGACTGAAAACAGCTCTCGAAGAGATTGTCAAAAGAGACTCCGAAAACGAAACGTTGATCACTTTTGAGCAAAAGGCTGCACACACGCAATTCAAGTTGCTCTGATTGTCATTTAGAGTTACATTATAGGAGCATTCAGCAACAAGTCAAAATGTGCTCCAGAAAAGCAGAAAACAACACTGATAGAACTTGAGAACGAATGCAAAAAACAGTCCACTCTCAGAACAGGCCGCTTGGACACTTTCAGAACAGCTCTGTTAATGACTGAAAACAGCTCTCGGAGAGATTGTCAAAAGAGACTCCGAAAACGAAACGTTGATCACTTTTGAGCAAAAGGCTTGCACACACGCAATTCAAGTTGCTCTGATTGTCATTTAGAGTTACATTATAGGATTATTCAACAACAAGTCAACAACAAGTCAAAATGTGCTCGTGAAAGGCAGAAAACACCACTATGATAGTTTGATATAACTTGAGAACGAATGCAAAAAACAGTCCACTCTAAGAACAGGCCGCTTGGACACTTTCAGAACAGCTCTGTTAATGACTGAAAACAGCTCTCGAAGAGATTGTCAAAAGAGACTCCGAAAACGAAACGTTGATCACTTTTGAGCAAAAGGCTGCACACACGCAATTCAAGTTGCTCTGATTGTCATTTAGAGTTACATTATAGGATTATTCAACAACAAGTCAAAATGTGCTCGTGAAAGGCAGAAAACAACACTTTGATAGTTTGATATAACTTGAGAACGAATGCAAAAAACAGTCCACTCTCAGAACAGGCCGCTTGGACACTTTCAGAACAGCTCTGTTAATGACTGAAAACAGCTCTCGAAGAGATTGTCAAAAGAGACTCCGAAAACGAAACGTTGATCACTTTTGAGCAAAAGGCTGCACACACGTAATTCAAGTTGCTCTGATTGTCATTTAGAGTTACATTATAGGATTATTCAACAACAAGTCAAAATGTGCTCGTGAAAGGCAGAAAACAACACTTTGATAGTTTGATATAACTTGAGAACGAATGCAAAAAACAGTCCACTCTAAGAACAGGCCGCTTGGACACTTTCAGAACAGCTCTGTTAATGACTGAAAACAGCTCTCGAAGAGATTGTCAAAAGAGACTCCGAAAACGAAACGTTGATCACTTTTGAGCAAAAGGCTGCACACACGCAATTCAAGTTGCTCTGATTGTCATTTAGAGTTACATTATATGATTATTCAGCAACAAGTCAAAATGTGCTCCAGAAAGGCAGAAAACAAAACTTTGATAGTTTGATATAACTTGAGAACGAATGCAAAAAACAGTCCACTCTAAGAACAGGCCGCTTGGACACTTTCAGAACAGCTCTGTTAATGACTGAAAACAGCTCTCGAAGAGATTGTCAAAAGAGACTCCGAAAACGAAACGTTGATCACTTTTGAGCAAAAGGCTGCACACACGCAATTCAAGTTGCTCTGATTGTCATTTAGAGTTACATTATAGGAGCATTCAGCAACAAGTCAAAATGTGCTCCAGAAAAGCAGAAAACAACACTGATAGAACTTGAGAACGAATGCAAAAAACAGTCCACTCTCAGAACAGGCCGCTTGGACACTTTCAGAACAGCTCTGTTAATGACTGAAAACAGCTCTCGAAGAGATTGTCAAAAGAGACTCCGAAAACGAAACGTTGATCACTTTTGAGCAAAAGGCTGCACACACGCAATTCAAGTTGCTCTGATTGTCATTTAGAGTTACATTATAGGATTATTCAACAACAAGTCAAAATGTGCTCGTGAAAGGCAGAAAACAACACTTTGATAGTTTGATATAACTTGAGAACGAATGCAAAAAACAGTCCACTCTAAGAACAGGCCGCTTGGACACTTTCAGAACAGCTCTGTTAATGACTGAAAACAGCTCTCGAAGAGATTGTCAAAAGAGACTCCGAAAACGAAACGTTGATCACTTTTGAGCAAAAGGCTGCACACACGCAATTCAAGTTGCTCTGATTGTCATTTAGAGTTACATTATAGGATTATTCAACAACAAGTCAAAATGTGCTCGTGAAAGGCAGAAAACAACACTTTGATAGTTTGATATAACTTGAGAACGAATGCAAAAAACAGTCCACTCTCAGAACAGGCCGCTTGGACACTTTCAGAACAGCTCTGTTAATGACTGAAAACAGCTCTCGAAGAGATTGTCAAAAGAGACTCCGAAAACGAAACGTTGATCACTTTTGAGCAAAAGGCTGCACACACGCAATTCAAGTTGCTCTGATTGTCATTTAGAGTTACATTATAGGATTATTCAACAACAAGTCAAAATGTGCTCGTGAAAGGCAGAAAACAACACTTTGATAGTTTGATATAACTTGAGAACGAATGCAAAAAACAGTCCACTCTAAGAACAGGCCGCTTGGACACTTTCAGAACAGCTCTGTTAATGACTGAAAACAGCTCTCGAAGAGATTGTCAAAAGAGACTCCGAAAACGAAACGTTGATCACTTTTGAGCAAAAGGCTGCACACACGCAATTCAAGTTGCTCTGATTGTCATTTAGAGTTACATTATATGATTATTCAGCAACAAGTCAAAATGTGCTCCAGAAAGGCAGAAAACAAAACTTTGATAGTTTGATATAACTTGAGAACGAATGCAAAAAACAGTCCACTCTAAGAACAGGCCGCTTGGACACTTTCAGAACAGCTCTGTTAATGACTGAAAACAGCTCTCGAAGAGATTGTCAAAAGAGACTCCGAAAACGAAACGTTGATCACTTTTGAGCAAAAGGCTGCACACACGCAATTCAAGTTGCTCTGATTGTCATTTAGAGTTACATTATATGATTATTCAGCAACAAGTCAAAATGTGCTCCAGAAAGGCAGAAAACAAAACTTTGATAGTTTGATATAACTTGAGAACGAATGCAAAAAACAGTCCACTCTAAGAACAGGCCGCTTGGACACTTTCAGAACAGCTCTGTTAATGACTGAAAACAGCTCTCGAAGAGATTGTCAAAAGAGACTCCGAAAACGAAACGTTGATCACTTTTGAGCAAAAGGCTGCACACACGCAATTCAAGTTGCTCTGATTGTCATTTAGAGTAACATTATAGGATTATTCAACAACAAGTCAAAATGTGCTCGTGAAAGGCAGAAAACAACACTTTGATAGTTTGATATAACTTGAGAACGAATGCAAAAAACAGTCCACTCTAAGAACAGGCCGCTTGGACACTTTCAGAACAGCTCTGTTAATGACTGAAAACAGCTCTCGAAGAGATTGTCAAAAGAGACTCCGAAAACGAAACGTTGATCACTTTTGAGCAAAAGGCTGCACACACGCAATTCAAGTTGCTCTGATTGTCATTTAGAGTTACATTATAGGATTATTCAACAACAAGTCAAAATGTGCTCGTGAAAGGCAGAAAACAACACTTTGATAGTTTGATATAACTTGAGAACGAATGCAAAAAACAGTCCACTCTAAGAACAGGCCGCTTGGACACTTTCAGAACAGCTCTGTTAATGACTGAAAACAGCTCTCGAAGAGATTGTCAAAAGAGACTCCGAAAACGAAACGTTGATCACTTTTGAGCAAAAGGCTGCACACACGCAATTCAAGTTGCTCTGATTGTCATTTAGAGTTACATTATAGGAGCATTCAGCAACAAGTCAAAATGTGCTCCAGAAAAGCAGAAAACAACACTGATAGAACTTGAGAACGAATGCAAAAAACAGTCCACTTTCAGAACAGGCCGCTTGGACACTTTCAGAACAGCTCTGTTAATGACTGAAAACAGCTCTCGAAGAGATTGTCAAAAGAGACTCCGAAAACGAAACGTTGATCACTTTTGAGCAAAAGGCTGCACACACGCAATTCAAGTTGCTCTGATTGTCATTTAGAGTTACATTATAGGATTATTCAACAACAAGTCAAAATGTGCTCGTGAAAGGCAGAAAACAACACTTTGATAGTTTGATATAACTTGAGAACGAATGCAAAAAACAGTCCACTCTCAGAACAGGCCGCTTGGACACTTTCAGAACAGCTCTGTTAATGACTGAAAACAGCTCTCGAAGAGATTGTCAAAAGAGACTCCGAAAACGAAACGTTGATCACTTTTGAGCAAAAGGCTGCACACACGCAATTCAAGTTGCTCTGATTGTCATTTAGAGTTACATTATAGGATTATTCAACAACAAGTCAAAATGTGCTCGTGAAAGGCAGAAAACAACACTTTGATAGTTTGATATAACTTGAGAACGAATGCAAAAAACAGTCCACTCTAAGAACAGGCCGCTTGGACACTTTCAGAACAGCTCTGTTAATGACTGAAAACAGCTCTCGAAGAGATTGTCAAAAGAGACTCCGAAAACGAAACGTTGATCACTTTTGAGCAAAAGGCTGCACACACGCAATTCAAGTTGCTCTGATTGTCATTTAGAGTAACATTATAGGATTATTCAACAACAAGTCAAAATGTGCTCGTGAAAGGCAGAAAACAACACTTTGATAGTTTGATATAACTTGAGAACGAATGCAAAAAACAGTCCACTCTAAGAACAGGCCGCTTGGACACTTTCAGAACAGCTCTGTTAATGACTGAAAACAGCTCTCGAAGAGATTGTCAAAAGAGACTCCGAAAACGAAACGTTGATCACTTTTGAGCAAAAGGCTGCACACACGCAATTCAAGTTGCTCTGATTGTCATTTAGAGTTACATTATAGGATTATTCAACAACAAGTCAAAATGTGCTCGTGAAAGGCAGAAAACAACACTTTGATAGTTTGATATAACTTGAGAACGAATGCAAAAAACAGTCCACTCTAAGAACAGGCCGCTTGGACACTTTCAGAACAGCTCTGTTAATGACTGAAAACAGCTCTCGAAGAGATTGTCAAAAGAGACTCCGAAAACGAAACGTTGATCACTTTTGAGCAAAAGGCTGCACACACGCAATTCAAGTTGCTCTGATTGTCATTTAGAGTTACATTATAGGAGCATTCAGCAACAAGTCAAAATGTGCTCCAGAAAAGCAGAAAACAACACTGATAGAACTTGAGAACGAATGCAAAAAACAGTCCACTTTCAGAACAGGCCGCTTGGACACTTTCAGAACAGCTCTGTTAATGACTGAAAACAGCTCTCGAAGAGATTGTCAAAAGAGACTCCGAAAACGAAACGTTGATCACTTTTGAGCAAAAGGCTGCACACACGCAATTCAAGTTGCTCTGATTGTCATTTAGAGTTACATTATAGGATTATTCAACAACAAGTCAAAATGTGCTCGTGAAAGGCAGAAAACAACACTTTGATAGTTTGATATAACTTGAGAACGAATGCAAAAAACAGTCCACTCTAAGAACAGGCCGCTTGGACACTTTCAGAACAGCTCTGTTAATGACTGAAAACAGCTCTCGAAGAGATTGTCAAAAGAGACTCCGAAAACGAAACGTTGATCACTTTTGAGCAAAAGGCTGCACACACGCAATTCAAGCTGCTCTGATTGTCATTTAGAGTTACATTGTATGATTATTCAGCAACAAGTCAAAATGTGCTCCAGAAAGGCAGAAAACAAAACTTTGATAGTTTGATATAACTTGAGAACGAATGCAAAAAACAGTCCACTCTAAGAACAGGCCGCTTGGACACTTTCAGAACAGCTCTGTTAATGACTGAAAACAGCTCTCGAAGAGATTGTCAAAAGAGACTCCGAAAACGAAACGTTGATCACTTTTGAGCAAAAGGCTGCACACACGCAATTCAAGTTGCTCTGATTGTCATTTAGAGTTACATTATAGGAGCATTCAGCAACAAGTCAAAATGTGCTCCAGAAAAGCAGAAACCAACACTGATAGAACTTGAGAACGAATGCAAAAAACAGTCCACTCTCAGAACAGGCCGCTTGGACACTTTCAGAACAGCTCTGTTAATGACTGAAAACAGCTCTCGAAGAGATTGTCAAAAGAGACTCCGAAAACGAAACGTTGATCACTTTTGAGCAAAAGGCTGCACACACGCAATTCAAGTTGCTCTGATTGTCATTTAGAGTTACATTATAGGATTATTCAACAACAAGTCAAAATGTGCTCGTGAAAGGCAGAAAACAACACTTTGATAGTTTGATATAACTTGAGAACGAATGCAAAAAACAGTCCACTCTAAGAACAGGCCGCTTGGACACTTTCAGAACAGCTCTGTTAATGACTGAAAACAGCTCTCGAAGAGATTGTCAAAAGAGACTCTGAAAACGAAACGTTGATCACTTTTGAGCAAAAGGCTGCACACACGCAATTCAAGTTGCTCTGATTGTCATTTAGAGTTACATTATAGGATTATTCAACAACAAGTCAAAATGTGCTCGTGAAAGGCAGAAAACAACACTTTGATAGTTTGATATAACTTGAGAACGAATGCAAAAAACAGTCCACTCTAAGAACAGGCCGCTTGGACACTTTCAGAACAGCTCTGTTAATGACTGAAAACAGCTCTCGAAGAGATTGTCAAAAGAGACTCTGAAAACGAAACGTTGATCACTTTTGAGCAAAAGGCTGCACACACGCAATTCAAGTTGCTCTGATTGTCATTTAGAGTTACATTATAGGATTATTCAACAACAAGTCAAAATGTGCTCGTGAAAGGCAGAAAACAACACTTTGATAGTTTGATATAACTTGAGAACGAATGCAAAAAACAGTCCACTCTAAGAACAGGCCGCTTGGACACTTTCAGAACAGCTCTGTTAATGACTGAAAACAGCTCTCGAAGAGATTGTCAAAAGAGACTCTGAAAACGAAACGTTGATCACTTTTGAGCAAAAGGCTGCACACACGCAATTCAAGTTGCTCTGATTGTCATTTAGAGTTACATTATAGGATTATTCAACAACAAGTCAAAATGTGCTCGTGAAAGGCAGAAAACAACACTTTGATAGTTTGATATAACTTGAGAACGAATGCAAAAAACAGTCCACTCTAAGAACAGGCCGCTTGGACACTTTCAGAACAGCTCTGTTAATGACTGAAAACAGCTCTCGAAGAGATTGTCAAAAGAGACTCTGAAAACGAAACGTTGATCACTTTTGAGCAAAAGGCTGCACACACGCAATTCAAGTTGCTCTGATTGTCATTTAGAGTTACATTATAGGATTATTCAACAACAAGTCAAAATGTGCTCGTGAAAGGCAGAAAACAACACTTTGATAGTTTGATATAACTTGAGAACGAATGCAAAAAACAGTCCACTCTAAGAACAGGCCGCTTGGACACTTTCAGAACAGCTCTGTTAATGACTGAAAACAGCTCTCGAAGAGATTGTCAAAAGAGACTCTGAAAACGAAACGTTGATCACTTTTGAGCAAAAGGCTGCACACACGCAATTCAAGTTGCTCTGATTGTCATTTAGAGTTACATTATAGGATTATTCAACAACAAGTCAAAATGTGCTCGTGAAAGGCAGAAAACAACACTTTGATAGTTTGATATAACTTGAGAACGAATGCAAAAAACAGTCCACTCTAAGAACAGGCCGCTTGGACACTTTCAGAACAGCTCTGTTAATGACTGAAAACAGCTCTCGAAGAGATTGTCAAAAGAGACTCTGAAAACGAAACGTTGATCACTTTTGAGCAAAAGGCTGCACACACGCAATTCAAGTTGCTCTGATTGTCATTTAGAGTTACATTATAGGATTATTCAACAACAAGTCAAAATGTGCTCGTGAAAGGCAGAAAACAACACTTTGATAGTTTGATATAACTTGAGAACGAATGCAAAAAACAGTCCACTCTAAGAACAGGCCGCTTGGACACTTTCAGAACAGCTCTGTTAATGACTGAAAACAGCTCTCGAAGAGATTGTCAAAAGAGACTCTGAAAACGAAACGTTGATCACTTTTGAGCAAAAGGCTGCACACACGCAATTCAAGTTGCTCTGATTGTCATTTAGAGTTACATTATAGGATTATTCAACAACAAGTCAAAATGTGCTCGTGAAAGGCAGAAAACAACACTTTGATAGTTTGATATAACTTGAGAACGAATGCAAAAAACAGTCCACTCTAAGAACAGGCCGCTTGGACACTTTCAGAACAGCTCTGTTAATGACTGAAAACAGCTCTCGAAGAGATTGTCAAAAGAGACTCCGAAAACGAAACGTTGATCACTTTTGAGCAAAAGGCTGCACACACGCAATTCAAGTTGCTCTGATTGTCATTTAGAGTTACATTATAGGATTATTCAACAAGTCAAAATGTGCTCGTGAAAGGCAGAAAACAACACTTTGATAGTTTGATATAACTTGAGAACGAATGCAAAAAACAGTCCACTCTCAGAACAGGCCGCTTGGACACTTTCAGAACAGCTCTGTTAATGACTGAAAACAGCTCTCGAAGAGATTGTCAAAAGAGACTCCGAAAACGAAACGTTGATCACTTTTGAGCAAAAGGCTGCACACACGTAATTCAAGTTGCTCTGATTGTCATTTAGAGTTACATTATAGGATTATTCAACAACAAGTCAAAATGTGCTCGTGAAAGGCAGAAAACAACACTTTGATAGTTTGATATAACTTGAGAACGAATGCAAAAAACAGTCCACTCTAAGAACAGGCCGCTTGGACACTTTCAGAACAGCTCTGTTAATGACTGAAAACAGCTCTCGAAGAGATTGTCAAAAGAGACTCTGAAAACGAAACGTTGATCACTTTTGAGCAAAAGGCTGCACACACGCAATTCAAGTTGCTCTGATTGTCATTTAGAGTTACATTATAGGATTATTCAACAACAAGTCAAAATGTGCTCGTGAAAGGCAGAAAACAACACTTTGATAGTTTGATATAACTTGAGAACGAATGCAAAAAACAGTCCACTCTAAGAACAGGCCGCTTGGACACTTTCAGAACAGCTCTGTTAATGACTGAAAACAGCTCTCGAAGAGATTGTCAAAAGAGACTCTGAAAACGAAACGTTGATCACTTTTGAGCAAAAGGCTGCACACACGCAATTCAAGTTGCTCTGATTGTCATTTAGAGTTACATTATAGGATTATTCAACAACAAGTCAAAATGTGCTCGTGAAAGGCAGAAAACAACACTTTGATAGTTTGATATAACTTGAGAACGAATGCAAAAAACAGTCCACTCTAAGAACAGGCCGCTTGGACACTTTCAGAACAGCTCTGTTAATGACTGAAAACAGCTCTCGAAGAGATTGTCAAAAGAGACTCTGAAAACGAAACGTTGATCACTTTTGAGCAAAAGGCTGCACACACGCAATTCAAGTTGCTCTGATTGTCATTTAGAGTTACATTATAGGATTATTCAACAACAAGTCAAAATGTGCTCGTGAAAGGCAGAAAACAACACTTTGATAGTTTGATATAACTTGAGAACGAATGCAAAAAACAGTCCACTCTAAGAACAGGCCGCTTGGACACTTTCAGAACAGCTCTGTTAATGACTGAAAACAGCTCTCGAAGAGATTGTCAAAAGAGACTCCGAAAACGAAACGTTGATCACTTTTGAGCAAAAGGCTGCACACACGCAATTCAAGTTGCTCTGATTGTCATTTAGAGTTACATTATAGGATTATTCAACAAGTCAAAATGTGCTCGTGAAAGGCAGAAAACAACACTTTGATAGTTTGATATAACTTGAGAACGAATGCAAAAAACAGTCCACTCTCAGAACAGGCCGCTTGGACACTTTCAGAACAGCTCTGTTAATGACTGAAAACAGCTCTCGAAGAGATTGTCAAAAGAGACTCCGAAAACGAAACGTTGATCACTTTTGAGCAAAAGGCTGCACACACGTAATTCAAGTTGCTCTGATTGTCATTTAGAGTTACATTATAGGATTATTCAACAACAAGTCAAAATGTGCTCGTGAAAGGCAGAAAACAACACTTTGATAGTTTGATATAACTTGAGAACGAATGCAAAAAACAGTCCACTCTAAGAACAGGCCGCTTGGACACTTTCAGAACAGCTCTGTTAATGACTGAAAACAGCTCTCGAAGAGATTGTCAAAAGAGACTCCGAAAACGAAACGTTGATCACTTTTGAGCAAAAGGCTGCACACACGCAATTCAAGCTGCTCTGATTGTCATTTAGAGTTACATTATATGATTATTCAGCAACAAGTCAAAATGTGCTCCAGAAAGGCAGAAAACAAAACTTTGATAGTTTGATATAACTTGAGAACGAATGCAAAAAACAGTCCACTCTAAGAACAGGCCGCTTGGACACTTTCAGAACAGCTCTGTTAATGACTGAAAACAGCTCTCGAAGAGATTGTCAAAAGAGACTCCGAAAACGAAACGTTGATCACTTTTGAGCAAAAGGCTGCACACACGCAATTCAAGTTGCTCTGATTGTCATTTAGAGTTACATTATAGGAGCATTCAGCAACAAGTCAAAATGTGCTCCAGAAAAGCAGAAACCAACACTGATAGAACTTGAGAACGAATGCAAAAAACAGTCCACTCTCAGAACAGGCCGCTTGGACACTTTCAGAACAGCTCTGTTAATGACTGAAAACAGCTCTCGAAGAGATTGTCAAAAGAGACTCCGAAAACGAAACGTTGATCACTTTTGAGCAAAAGGCTGCACACACGCAATTCAAGTTGCTCTGATTGTCATTTAGAGTTACATTATAGGATTATTCAACAACAAGTCAAAATGTGCTCGTGAAAGGCAGAAAACAACACTTTGATAGTTTGATATAACTTGAGAACGAATGCAAAAAACAGTCCACTCTAAGAACAGGCCGCTTGGACACTTTCAGAACAGCTCTGTTAATGACTGAAAACAGCTCTCGAAGAGATTGTCAAAAGAGACTCTGAAAACGAAACGTTGATCACTTTTGAGCAAAAGGCTGCACACACGCAATTCAAGTTGCTCTGATTGTCATTTAGAGTTACATTATAGGATTATTCAACAACAAGTCAAAATGTGCTCGTGAAAGGCAGAAAACAACACTTTGATAGTTTGATATAACTTGAGAACGAATGCAAAAAACAGTCCACTCTAAGAACAGGCCGCTTGGACACTTTCAGAACAGCTCTGTTAATGACTGAAAACAGCTCTCGAAGAGATTGTCAAAAGAGACTCCGAAAACGAAACGTTGATCACTTTTGAGCAAAAGGCTGCACACACGCAATTCAAGTTGCTCTGATTGTCATTTAGAGTTACATTATAGGATTATTCAACAACAAGTCAAAATGTGCTCGTGAAAGGCAGAAAACAACACTTTGATAGTTTGATATAACTTGAGAACGAATGCAAAAAACAGTCCACTCTAAGAACAGGCCGCTTGGACACTTTCAGAACAGCTCTGTTAATGACTGAAAACAGCTCTCGAAGAGATTGTCAAAAGAGACTCCGAAAACGAAACGTTGATCACTTTTGAGCAAAAGGCTGCACACACGCAATTCAAGTTGCTCTGATTGTCATTTAGAGTTACATTATAGGATTATTCAACAACAAGTCAAAATGTGCTCGTGAAAGGCAGAAAACAACACTTTGATAGTTTGATATAACTTGAGAACGAATGCAAAAAACAGTCCACTCTAAGAACAGGCCGCTTGGACACTTTCAGAACAGCTCTGTTAATGACTGAAAACAGCTCTCGAAGAGATTGTCAAAAGAGACTCCGAAAACGAAACGTTGATCACTTTTGAGCAAAAGGCTGCACACACGCAATTCAAGTTGCTCTGATTGTCATTTAGAGTTACATTATAGGAGCATTCAGCAACAAGTCAAAATGTGCTCCAGAAAAGCAGAAAACAACACTGATAGAACTTGAGAACGAATGCAAAAAACAGTCCACTCTCAGAACAGGCCGCTTGGACACTTTCAGAACAGCTCTGTTAATGACTGAAAACAGCTCTCGGAGAGATTGTCAAAAGAGACTCCGAAAACGAAACGTTGATCACTTTTGAGCAAAAGGCTGCACACACGCAATTCAAGTTGCTCTGATTGTCATTTAGAGTTACATTATAGGATTATTCAACAACAAGTCAAAATGTGCTCGTGAAAGGCAGAAAACACCACTTTGATAGTTTGATATAACTTGAGAACGAATGCAAAAAACAGTCCACTCTAAGAACAGGCCGCTTGGACACTTTCAGAACAGCTCTGTTAATGACTGAAAACAGCTCTCGAAGAGATTGTCAAAAGAGACTCCGAAAACGAAACGTTGATCACTTTTGAGCAAAAGGCTGCACACACGCAATTCAAGTTGCTCTGATTGTCATTTAGACTTACATTATAGGATTATTCAACAACAAGTCAAAATGTGCTCCTGAAAGGCAGAAAACAACACTTTGATAGTTTGATATAACTTGAGAACGAATGCAAAAAACAGTCCACTCTAAGAACAGGCCGCTTGGACACTTTCAGAACAGCTCTGTTAATGACTGAAAACAGCTCTCGAAGAGATTGTCAAAAGAGACTCCGAAAACGAAACGTTGATCACTTTTGAGCAAAAGGCTGCACACACGCAATTCAAGTTGCTCTGATTGTCATTTAGAGTTACATTATAGGATTATTCAACAAGTCAAAATGTGCTCGTGAAAGGCAGAAAACAACACTTTGATAGTTTGATATAACTTGAGAACGAATGCAAAAAACAGTCCACTCTCAGAACAGGCCGCTTGGACACTTTCAGAACAGCTCTGTTAATGACTGAAAACAGCTCTCGAAGAGATTGTCAAAAGAGACTCCGAAAACGAAACGTTGATCACTTTTGAGCAAAAGGCTGCACACACGTAATTCAAGTTGCTCTGATTGTCATTTAGAGTTACATTATAGGATTATTCAACAACAAGTCAAAATGTGCTCGTGAAAGGCAGAAAACAACACTTTGATAGTTTGATATAACTTGAGAACGAATGCAAAAAACAGTCCACTCTAAGAACAGGCCGCTTGGACACTTTCAGAACAGCTCTGTTAATGACTGAAAACAGCTCTCGAAGAGATTGTCAAAAGAGACTCCGAAAACAAAACGTTGATCACTTTTGAGCAAAAGGCTGCACACACGCAATTCAAGCTGCTCTGATTGTCATTTAGAGTTACATTATATGATTATTCAGCAACAAGTCAAAATGTGCTCCAGAAAGGCAGAAAACAAAACTTTGATAGTTTGATATAACTTGAGAACGAATGCAAAAAACAGTCCACTCTAAGAACAGGCCGCTTGGACACTTTCAGAACAGCTCTGTTAATGACTGAAAACAGCTCTCGAAGAGATTGTCAAAAGAGACTCCGAAAACGAAACGTTGATCACTTTTGAGCAAAAGGCTGCACACACGCAATTCAAGTTGCTCTGATTGTCATTTAGAGTTACATTATAGGATTATTCAACAACAAGTCAAAATGTGCTCGTGAAAGGCAGAAAACAACACTTTGATAGTTTGATATAACTTGAGAACGAATGCAAAAAACAGTCCACTCTAAGAACAGGCCGCTTGGACACTTTCAGAACAGCTCTGTTAATGACTGAAAACAGCTCTCGAAGAGATTGTCAAAAGAGACTCCGAAAACGAAACGTTGATCACTTTTGAGCAAAAGGCTGCACACACGCAATTCAAGTTGCTCTGATTGTCATTTAGAGTTACATTATAGGATTATTCAACAAGTCAAAATGTGCTCGTGAAAGGCAGAAAACAACACTTTGATAGTTTGATATAACTTGAGAACGAATGCAAAAAACAGTCCACTCTCAGAACAGGCCGCTTGGACACTTTCAGAACAGCTCTGTTAATGACTGAAAACAGCTCTCGAAGAGATTGTCAAAAGAGACTCCGAAAACGAAACGTTGATCACTTTTGAGCAAAAGGCTGCACACACGTAATTCAAGTTGCTCTGATTGTCATTTAGAGTTACATTATAGGATTATTCAACAACAAGTCAAAATGTGCTCGTGAAAGGCAGAAAACAACACTTTGATAGTTTGATATAACTTGAGAACGAATGCAAAAAACAGTCCACTCTAAGAACAGGCCGCTTGGACACTTTCAGAACAGCTCTGTTAATGACTGAAAACAGCTCTCGAAGAGATTGTCAAAAGAGACTCCGAAAACGAAACGTTGATCACTTTTGAGCAAAAGGCTGCACACACGCAATTCAAGCTGCTCTGATTGTCATTTAGAGTTACATTATATGATTATTCAGCAACAAGTCAAAATGTGCTCCAGAAAGGCAGAAAACAAAACTTTGATAGTTTGATATAACTTGAGAACGAATGCAAAAAACAGTCCACTCTAAGAACAGGCCGCTTGGACACTTTCAGAACAGCTCTGTTAATGACTGAAAACAGCTCTCGAAGAGATTGTCAAAAGAGACTCCGAAAACGAAACGTTGATCACTTTTGAGCAAAAGGCTGCACACACGCAATTCAAGTTGCTCTGATTGTCATTTAGAGTTACATTATAGGAGCATTCAGCAACAAGTCAAAATGTGCTCCAGAAAAGCAGAAACCAACACTGATAGAACTTGAGAACGAATGCAAAAAACAGTCCACTCTCAGAACAGGCCGCTTGGACACTTTCAGAACAGCTCTGTTAATGACTGAAAACAGCTCTCGAAGAGATTGTCAAAAGAGACTCCGAAAACGAAACGTTGATCACTTTTGAGCAAAAGGCTGCACACACGCAATTCAAGTTGCTCTGATTGTCATTTAGAGTTACATTATAGGATTATTCAACAACAAGTCAAAATGTGCTCGTGAAAGGCAGAAAACAACACTTTGATAGTTTGATATAACTTGAGAACGAATGCAAAAAACAGTCCACTCTAAGAACAGGCCGCTTGGACACTTTCAGAACAGCTCTGTTAATGACTGAAAACAGCTCTCGAAGAGATTGTCAAAAGAGACTCTGAAAACGAAACGTTGATCACTTTTGAGCAAAAGGCTGCACACACGCAATTCAAGTTGCTCTGATTGTCATTTAGAGTTACATTATAGGATTATTCAACAACAAGTCAAAATGTGCTCGTGAAAGGCAGAAAACAACACTTTGATAGTTTGATATAACTTGAGAACGAATGCAAAAAACAGTCCACTCTAAGAACAGGCCGCTTGGACACTTTCAGAACAGCTCTGTTAATGACTGAAAACAGCTCTCGAAGAGATTGTCAAAAGAGACTCCGAAAACGAAACGTTGATCACTTTTGAGCAAAAGGCTGCACACACGCAATTCAAGTTGCTCTGATTGTCATTTAGAGTTACATTATAGGATTATTCAACAACAAGTCAAAATGTGCTCGTGAAAGGCAGAAAACAACACTTTGATAGTTTGATATAACTTGAGAACGAATGCAAAAAACAGTCCACTCTAAGAACAGGCCGCTTGGACACTTTCAGAACAGCTCTGTTAATGACTGAAAACAGCTCTCGAAGAGATTGTCAAAAGAGACTCCGAAAACGAAACGTTGATCACTTTTGAGCAAAAGGCTGCACACACGCAATTCAAGTTGCTCTGATTGTCATTTAGAGTTAAATTATAGGATTATTCAACAACAAGTCAAAATGTGCTCGTGAAAGGCAGAAAACAACACTTTGATAGTTTGATATAACTTGAGAACGAATGCAAAAAACAGTCCACTCTAAGAACAGGCCGCTTGGACACTTTCAGAACAGCTCTGTTAATGACTGAAAACAGCTCTCGAAGAGATTGTCAAAAGAGACTCCGAAAACGAAACGTTGATCACTTTTGAGCAAAAGGCTGCACACACGCAATTCAAGTTGCTCTGATTGTCATTTAGAGTTACATTATAGGAGCATTCAGCAACAAGTCAAAATGTGCTCCAGAAAAGCAGAAAACAACACTGATAGAACTTGAGAACGAATGCAAAAAACAGTCCACTCTCAGAACAGGCCGCTTGGACACTTTCAGAACAGCTCTGTTAATGACTGAAAACAGCTCTCGGAGAGATTGTCAAAAGAGACTCCGAAAACGAAACGTTGATCACTTTTGAGCAAAAGGCTGCACACACGCAATTCAAGTTGCTCTGATTGTCATTTAGAGTTACATTATAGGATTATTCAACAACAAGTCAAAATGTGCTCGTGAAAGGCAGAAAACACCACTTTGATAGTTTGATATAACTTGAGAACGAATGCAAAAAACAGTCCACTCTAAGAACAGGCCGCTTGGACACTTTCAGAACAGCTCTGTTAATGACTGAAAACAGCTCTCGAAGAGATTGTCAAAAGAGACTCCGAAAACGAAACGTTGATCACTTTTGAGCAAAAGGCTGCACACACGCAATTCAAGTTGCTCTGATTGTCATTTAGAGTTACATTATAGGATTATTCAACAACAAGTCAAAATGTGCTCGTGAAAGGCAGAAAACAACACTTTGATAGTTTGATATAACTTGAGAACGAATGCAAAAACAGTCCACTCTAAGAACAGGCCGCTTGGACACTTTCAGAACAGCTCTGTTAATGACTGAAAACAGCTCTCGAAGAGATTGTCAAAAGAGACTCCGAAAACGAAACGTTGATCACTTTTGAGCAAAAGGCTGCACACACGCAATTCAAGTTGCTCTGATTGTCATTTAGACTTACATTATAGGATTATTCAACAACAAGTCAAAATGTGCTCCTGAAAGGCAGAAAACAACACTTTGATAGTTTGATATAACTTGAGAACGAATGCAAAAAACAGTCCACTCTAAGAACAGGCCGCTTGGACACTTTCAGAACAGCTCTGTTAATGACTGAAAACAGCTCTCGAAGAGATTGTCAAAAGAGACTCCGAAAACGAAACGTTGATCACTTTTGAGCAAAAGGCTGCACACACGCAATTCAAGTTGCTCTGATTGTCATTTAGAGTTACATTATAGGATTATTCAACAAGTCAAAATGTGCTCGTGAAAGGCAGAAAACAACACTTTGATAGTTTGATATAACTTGAGAACGAATGCAAAAAACAGTCCACTCTCAGAACAGGCCGCTTGGACACTTTCAGAACAGCTCTGTTAATGACTGAAAACAGCTCTCGAAGAGATTGTCAAAAGAGACTCCGAAAACGAAACGTTGATCACTTTTGAGCAAAAGGCTGCACACACGTAATTCAAGTTGCTCTGATTGTCATTTAGAGTTACATTATAGGATTATTCAACAACAAGTCAAAATGTGCTCGTGAAAGGCAGAAAACAACACTTTGATAGTTTGATATAACTTGAGAACGAATGCAAAAAACAGTCCACTCTAAGAACAGGCCGCTTGGACACTTTCAGAACAGCTCTGTTAATGACTGAAAACAGCTCTCGAAGAGATTGTCAAAAGAGACTCCGAAAACAAAACGTTGATCACTTTTGAGCAAAAGGCTGCACACACGCAATTCAAGCTGCTCTGATTGTCATTTAGAGTTACATTATATGATTATTCAGCAACAAGTCAAAATGTGCTCCAGAAAGGCAGAAAACAAAACTTTGATAGTTTGATATAACTTGAGAACGAATGCAAAAAACAGTCCACTCTAAGAACAGGCCGCTTGGACACTTTCAGAACAGCTCTGTTAATGACTGAAAACAGCTCTCGAAGAGATTGTCAAAAGAGACTCCGAAAACGAAACGTTGATCACTTTTGAGCAAAAGGCTGCACACACGCAATTCAAGTTGCTCTGATTGTCATTTAGAGTTACATTTATAGGATTATTCAACAACAAGTCAAAATGTGCTCGTGAAAGGCAGAAAACAACACTTTGATAGTTTGATATAACTTGAGAACGAATGCAAAAAACAGTCCACTCTAAGAACAGGCCGCTTGGACACTTTCAGAACAGCTCTGTTAATGACTGAAAACAGCTCTCGAAGAGATTGTCAAAAGAGACTCTGAAAACGAAACGTTGATCACTTTTGAGCAAAAGGCTGCACACACGCAATTCAAGTTGCTCTGATTGTCATTTAGAGTTACATTATAGGATTATTCAACAACAAGTCAAAATGTGCTCGTGAAAGGCAGAAAACAACACTTTGATAGTTTGATATAACTTGAGAACGAATGCAAAAAACAGTCCACTCTAAGAACAGGCCGCTTGGACACTTTCAGAACAGCTCTGTTAATGACTGAAAACAGCTCTCGAAGAGATTGTCAAAAGAGACTCTGAAAACGAAACGTTGATCACTTTTGAGCAAAAGGCTGCACACACGCAATTCAAGTTGCTCTGATTGTCATTTAGAGTTACATTATAGGATTATTCAACAACAAGTCAAAATGTGCTCGTGAAAGGCAGAAAACAACACTTTGATAGTTTGATATAACTTGAGAACGAATGCAAAAAACAGTCCACTCTAAGAACAGGCCGCTTGGACACTTTCAGAACAGCTCTGTTAATGACTGAAAACAGCTCTCGAAGAGATTGTCAAAAGAGACTCCGAAAACGAAACGTTGATCACTTTTGAGCAAAAGGCTGCACACACGCAATTCAAGTTGCTCTGATTGTCATTTAGAGTTACATTATAGGATTATTCAACAAGTCAAAATGTGCTCGTGAAAGGCAGAAAACAACACTTTGATAGTTTGATATAACTTGAGAACGAATGCAAAAAACAGTCCACTCTCAGAACAGGCCGCTTGGACACTTTCAGAACAGCTCTGTTAATGACTGAAAACAGCTCTCGAAGAGATTGTCAAAAGAGACTCCGAAAACGAAACGTTGATCACTTTTGAGCAAAAGGCTGCACACACGTAATTCAAGTTGCTCTGATTGTCATTTAGAGTTACATTATAGGATTATTCAACAACAAGTCAAAATGTGCTCGTGAAAGGCAGAAAACAACACTTTGATAGTTTGATATAACTTGAGAACGAATGCAAAAAACAGTCCACTCTAAGAACAGGCCGCTTGGACACTTTCAGAACAGCTCTGTTAATGACTGAAAACAGCTCTCGAAGAGATTGTCAAAAGAGACTCCGAAAACGAAACGTTGATCACTTTTGAGCAAAAGGCTGCACACACGCAATTCAAGCTGCTCTGATTGTCATTTAGAGTTACATTATATGATTATTCAGCAACAAGTCAAAATGTGCTCCAGAAAGGCAGAAAACAAAACTTTGATAGTTTGATATAACTTGAGAACGAATGCAAAAAACAGTCCACTCTAAGAACAGGCCGCTTGGACACTTTCAGAACAGCTCTGTTAATGACTGAAAACAGCTCTCGAAGAGATTGTCAAAAGAGACTCCGAAAACGAAACGTTGATCACTTTTGAGCAAAAGGCTGCACACACGCAATTCAAGTTGCTCTGATTGTCATTTAGAGTTACATTATAGGAGCATTCAGCAACAAGTCAAAATGTGCTCCAGAAAAGCAGAAACCAACACTGATAGAACTTGAGAACGAATGCAAAAAACAGTCCACTCTCAGAACAGGCCGCTTGGACACTTTCAGAACAGCTCTGTTAATGACTGAAAACAGCTCTCGAAGAGATTGTCAAAAGAGACTCCGAAAACGAAACGTTGATCACTTTTGAGCAAAAGGCTGCACACACGCAATTCAAGTTGCTCTGATTGTCATTTAGAGTTACATTATAGGATTATTCCACAACAAGTCAAAATGTGCTCGTGAAAGGCAGAAAACAACACTTTGATAGTTTGATATAACTTGAGAACGAATGCAAAAAACAGTCCACTCTAAGAACAGGCCGCTTGGACACTTTCAGAACAGCTCTGTTAATGACTGAAAACAGCTCTCGAAGAGATTGTCAAAAGAGACTCTGAAAACGAAACGTTGATCACTTTTGAGCAAAAGGCTGCACACACGCAATTCAAGTTGCTCTGATTGTCATTTAGAGTTACATTATAGGATTATTCAACAACAAGTCAAAATGTGCTCGTGAAAGGCAGAAAACAACACTTTGATAGTTTGATATAACTTGAGAACGAATGCAAAAAACAGTCCACTCTAAGAACAGGCCGCTTGGACACTTTCAGAACAGCTCTGTTAATGACTGAAAACAGCTCTCGAAGAGATTGTCAAAAGAGACTCCGAAAACGAAACGTTGATCACTTTTGAGCAAAAGGCTGCACACACGCAATTCAAGTTGCTCTGATTGTCATTTAGAGTTACATTATAGGATTATTCAACAACAAGTCAAAATGTGCTCGTGAAAGGCAGAAAACAACACTTTGATAGTTTGATATAACTTGAGAACGAATGCAAAAAACAGTCCACTCTAAGAACAGGCCGCTTGGACACTTTCAGAACAGCTCTGTTAATGACTGAAAACAGCTCTCGAAGAGATTGTCAAAAGAGACTCCGAAAACGAAACGTTGATCACTTTTGAGCAAAAGGCTGCACACACGCAATTCAAGTTGCTCTGATTGTCATTTAGAGTTACATTATAGGATTATTCAACAACAAGTCAAAATGTGCTCGTGAAAGGCAGAAAACAACACTTTGATAGTTTGATATAACTTGAGAACGAATGCAAAAAACAGTCCACTCTAAGAACAGGCCGCTTGGACACTTTCAGAACAGCTCTGTTAATGACTGAAAACAGCTCTCGAAGAGATTGTCAAAAGAGACTCCGAAAACGAAACGTTGATCACTTTTGAGCAAAAGGCTGCACACACGCAATTCAAGTTGCTCTGATTGTCATTTAGAGTTACATTATAGGAGCATTCAGCAACAAGTCAAAATGTGCTCCAGAAAAGCAGAAAACAACACTGATAGAACTTGAGAACGAATGCAAAAAACAGTCCACTCTCAGAACAGGCCGCTTGGACACTTTCAGAACAGCTCTGTTAATGACTGAAAACAGCTCTCGGAGAGATTGTCAAAAGAGACTCCGAAAACGAAACGTTGATCACTTTTGAGCAAAAGGCTGCACACACGCAATTCAAGTTGCTCTGATTGTCATTTAGAGTTACATTATAGGATTATTCAACAACAAGTCAAAATGTGCTCGTGAAAGGCAGAAAACACCACTTTGATAGTTTGATATAACTTGAGAACGAATGCAAAAAACAGTCCACTCTAAGAACAGGCCGCTTGGACACTTTCAGAACAGCTCTGTTAATGACTGAAAACAGCTCTCGAAGAGATTGTCAAAAGAGACTCCGAAAACGAAACGTTGATCACTTTTGAGCAAAAGGCTGCACACACGCAATTCAAGTTGCTCTGATTGTCATTTAGAGTTACATTATAGGATTATTCAACAACAAGTCAAAATGTGCTCGTGAAAGGCAGAAAACAACACTTTGATAGTTTGATATAACTTGAGAACGAATGCAAAAACAGTCCACTCTAAGAACAGGCCGCTTGGACACTTTCAGAACAGCTCTGTTAATGACTGAAAACAGCTCTCGAAGAGATTGTCAAAAGAGACTCCGAAAACGAAACGTTGATCACTTTTGAGCAAAAGGCTGCACACACGCAATTCAAGTTGCTCTGATTGTCATTTAGAGTTACATTATAGGATTATTCAACAACAAGTCAAAATGTGCTCCTGAAAGGCAGAAAACAACACTTTGATAGTTTGATATAACTTGAGAACGAATGCAAAAAACAGTCCACTCTAAGAACAGGCCGCTTGGACACTTTCAGAACAGCTCTGTTAATGACTGAAAACAGCTCTCGAAGAGATTGTCAAAAGAGACTCCGAAAACGAAACGTTGATCACTTTTGAGCAAAAGGCTGCACACACGCAATTCAAGTTGCTCTGATTGTCATTTAGAGTTACATTATAGGATTATTCAACAACAAGTCAAAATGTGCTCGTGAAAGGCAGAAAACAACACTTTGATAGTTTGATATAACTTGAGAACGAATGCAAAAAACAGTCCACTCTAAGAACAGGCCGCTTGGACACTTTCAGAACAGCTCTGTTAATGACTGAAAACAGCTCTCGAAGAGATTGTCAAAAGAGACTCCGAAAACGAAACGTTGATCACTTTTGAGCAAAAGGCTGCACACACGCAATTCAAGTTGCTCTGATTGTCATTTAGAGTTACATTATAGGATTATTCAACAACAAGTCAAAATGTGCTCGTGAAAGGCAGAAAACAACACTTTGATAGTTTGATATAACTTGAGAACGAATGCAAAAAACAGTCCACTCTAAGAACAGGCCGCTTGGACACTTTCAGAACAGCTCTGTTAATGACTGAAAACAGCTCTCGAAGAGATTGTCAAAAGAGACTCTGAAAACGAAACGTTGATCACTTTTGAGCAAAAGGCTGCACACACGCAATTCAAGTTGCTCTGATTGTCATTTAGAGTTACATTATAGGATCATTCAACAACAAGTCAAAATGTGCTCGAGAAAGGCAGAAAACAACACTTTGATAGTTTGATATATAATTGAGAACGAATGCAAAAAACAGTCCACTCTAAGAACAGGCCGCTTGGACACTTTCAGAACAGCTCAGTTAATGACTGAAAACAGCTCTCGAAGAGATTGTCAAAAGAGACTCCGAAAACGAAACGTTGATCACTTTTGAGCAAAAGGCTGCACACACGCAATTCAAGTTGCTCTGATTGTCATTTAGAGTTACATTATAGGAGCATTCAGCAACAAGTCAAAATGTGCTCCAGAAAAGCAGAAAACAACACTGATAGAACTTGAGAACGAATGCAAAAACAGTCCACTCTCAGAACAGGCCGCTTGGACACTTTCAGAACAGCTCTGTTAATGACTGAAAACAGCTCTCGAAGAGATTGTCAAAAGAGACTCTGAAAACGAAACGTTGATTACTTTTGAGCAAAAGGCTGCACACACGCAATTCAAGTTGCTCTGATTGTCATTTAGAGTAACATTATAGGATTATTCAACAACAAGTCAAAATGTGCTCGTGAAAGGCAGAAAACAACACTTTGATAGTTTGATATAACTTGAGAACGAATGCAAAAAACAGTCCACTCTAAGAACTGGCCGCTTGGACACTTTCAGAACAGCTCTGTTAATGACTGAAAACAGCTCTCGAAGAGATTGTCAAAAGAGACTCTGAAAACGAAACGTTGATTACTTTTGAGCAAAAGGCTGCACACACGCAATTCAAGTTGCTCTGATTGTCATTTAGAGTAACATTATAGGATTATTCAACAACAAGTCAAAATGTGCTCGTGAAAGGCAGAAAACAACACTTTGATAGTTTGATATAACTTGAGAACGAATGCAAAAAACAGTCCACTCTAAGAACAGGCCGCTTGGACACTTTCAGAACAGCTCTGTTAATGACTGAAAACAGCTCTCGAAGAGATTGTCAAAAGAGACTCCGAAAACGAAACGTTGATAACTTTTGAGCAAAAGGCTGCACACACGCAATTCAAGTTGCTCTGATTGTCATTTAGAGTAACATTATAGGATTATTCAACAACAAGTCAAAATGTGCTCGTGAAAGGCAGAAAACAACACTTTGATAGTTTGATATAACTTGAGAACGAATGCAAAAAACAGTCCACTCTAAGAACAGGCCGCTTGGACACTTTCAGAACAGCTCTGTTAATGACTGAAAACAGCTCTCGAAGAGATTGTCAAAAGAGACTCCGAAAACGAAACGTTGATCACTTTTGAGCAAAAGGCTGCACACACGCAATTCAAGTTGCTCTGATTGTCATTTAGAGTTACATTATAGGATTATTCAACAACAAGTCAAAATGTGCTCTTGAAAGGCAGAAAACAACACTTTGATAGTTTGATATAACTTGAGAACGAATGCAAAAAACAGTCCACTCTAAGAACAGGCCGCTTGGACACTTTCAGAACAGCTCTGTTAATGACTGAAAACAGCTCTCGAAGAGATTGTCAAAAGAGACTCTGAAAACGAAACGTTGATCACTTTTGAGCAAAAGGCTGCACACACGCAATTCAAGTTGCTCTGATTGTCATTTAGAGTTACATTATAGGATTATTCAACAACAAGTCAAAATGTGCTCGTGAAAGGCAGAAAACACCACTTTGATAGTTTGATATAACTTGAGAACGAATGCAAAAAACAGTCCACTCTAAGAACAGGCCGCTTGGACACTTTCAGAACAGCTCTGTTAATGACTGAAAACAGCTCTCGAAGAGATTGTCAAAAGAGACTCCGAAAACGAAACGTTGATCACTTTTGAGCAAAAGGCTGCACACACGCAATTCAAGTTGCTCTGATTGTCATTTAGAGTTACATTATAGGATTATTCAACAACAAGTCAAAATGTGCTCGTGAAAGGCAGAAAACAACACTTTGATAGTTTGATATAACTTGAGAACGAATGCAAAAACAGTCCACTCTAAGAACAGGCCGCTTGGACACTTTCAGAACAGCTCTGTTAATGACTGAAAACAGCTCTCGAAGAGATTGTCAAAAGAGACTCCGAAAACGAAACGTTGATCACTTTTGAGCAAAAGGCTGCACACACGCAATTCAAGTTGCTCTGATTGTCATTTAGAGTTACATTATAGGATTATTCAACAACAAGTCAAAATGTGCTCCTGAAAGGCAGAAAACAACACTTTGATAGTTTGATATAACTTGAGAACGAATGCAAAAAACAGTCCACTCTAAGAACAGGCCGCTTGGACACTTTCAGAACAGCTCTGTTAATGACTGAAAACAGCTCTCGAAGAGATTGTCAAAAGAGACTCCGAAAACGAAACGTTGATCACTTTTGAGCAAAAGGCTGCACACACGCAATTCAAGTTGCTCTGATTGTCATTTAGAGTTACATTATAGGATTATTCAACAACAAGTCAAAATGTGCTCGTGAAAGGCAGAAAACAACACTTTGATAGTTTGATATAACTTGAGAACGAATGCAAAAAACAGTCCACTCTAAGAACAGGCCGCTTGGACACTTTCAGAACAGCTCTGTTAATGACTGAAAACAGCTCTCGAAGAGATTGTCAAAAGAGACTCCGAAAACGAAACGTTGATCACTTTTGAGCAAAAGGCTGCACACACGCAATTCAAGTTGCTCTGATTGTCATTTAGAGTTACATTATAGGATTATTCAACAACAAGTCAAAATGTGCTCGTGAAAGGCAGAAAACAACACTTTGATAGTTTGATATAACTTGAGAACGAATGCAAAAAACAGTCCACTCTAAGAACAGGCCGCTTGGACACTTTCAGAACAGCTCTGTTAATGACTGAAAACAGCTCTCGAAGAGATTGTCAAAAGAGACTCTGAAAACGAAACGTTGATCACTTTTGAGCAAAAGGCTGCACACACGCAATTCAAGTTGCTCTGATTGTCATTTAGAGTTACATTATAGGATCATTCAACAACAAGTCAAAATGTGCTCGAGAAAGGCAGAAAACAACACTTTGATAGTTTGATATATAATTGAGAACGAATGCAAAAAACAGTCCACTCTAAGAACAGGCCGCTTGGACACTTTCAGAACAGCTCAGTTAATGACTGAAAACAGCTCTCGAAGAGATTGTCAAAAGAGACTCCGAAAACGAAACGTTGATCACTTTTGAGCAAAAGGCTGCACACACGCAATTCAAGTTGCTCTGATTGTCATTTAGAGTTACATTATAGGAGCATTCAGCAACAAGTCAAAATGTGCTCCAGAAAAGCAGAAAACAACACTGATAGAACTTGAGAACGAATGCAAAAACAGTCCACTCTCAGAACAGGCCGCTTGGACACTTTCAGAACAGCTCTGTTAATGACTGAAAACAGCTCTCGAAGAGATTGTCAAAAGAGACTCTGAAAACGAAACGTTGATTACTTTTGAGCAAAAGGCTGCACACACGCAATTCAAGTTGCTCTGATTGTCATTTAGAGTAACATTATAGGATTATTCAACAACAAGTCAAAATGTGCTCGTGAAAGGCAGAAAACAACACTTTGATAGTTTGATATAACTTGAGAACGAATGCAAAAAACAGTCCACTCTAAGAACTGGCCGCTTGGACACTTTCAGAACAGCTCTGTTAATGACTGAAAACAGCTCTCGAAGAGATTGTCAAAAGAGACTCTGAAAACGAAACGTTGATTACTTTTGAGCAAAAGGCTGCACACACGCAATTCAAGTTGCTCTGATTGTCATTTAGAGTTACATTATAGGATCATTCAACAACAAGTCAAAATGTGCTCGAGAAAGGCAGAAAACAACACTTTGATAGTTTGATATATAATTGAGAACGAATGCAAAAAACAGTCCACTCTAAGAACAGGCCGCTTGGACACTTTCAGAACAGCTCAGTTAATGACTGAAAACAGCTCTCGAAGAGATTGTCAAAAGAGACTCCGAAAACGAAACGTTGATCACTTTTGAGCAAAAGGCTGCACACACGCAATTCAAGTTGCTCTGATTGTCATTTAGAGTTACATTATAGGATTATTCAACAACAAGTCAAAATGTGCTCGTGAAAGGCAGAAAACAACACTTTGATAGTTTGATATATAATTGAGAACGAATGCAAAAAACAGTCCACTCTAAGAACAGGCCGCTTGGACACTTTCAGAACAGCTCAGTTAATGACTGAAAACAGCTCTCGAAGAGATTGTCAAAAGAGACTCCGAAAACGAAACGTTGATCACTTTTGAGCAAAAGGCTGCACACACGCAATTCAAGTTGCTCTGATTGTCATTTAGAGTTACATTATAGGAGCATTCAGCAACAAGTCAAAATGTGCTCCAGAAAAGCAGAAAACAACACTGATAGAACTTGAGAACGAATGCAAAAACAGTCCACTCTCAGAACAGGCCGCTTGGACACTTTCAGAACAGCTCTGTTAATGACTGAAAACAGCTCTCGAAGAGATTGTCAAAAGAGACTCTGAAAACGAAACGTTGATTACTTTTGAGCAAAAGGCTGCACACACGCAATTCAAGTTGCTCTGATTGTCATTTAGAGTAACATTATAGGATTATTCAACAACAAGTCAAAATGTGCTCGTGAAAGGCAGAAAACAACACTTTGATAGTTTGATATAACTTGAGAACGAATGCAAAAAACAGTCCACTCTAAGAACTGGCCGCTTGGACACTTTCAGAACAGCTCTGTTAATGACTGAAAACAGCTCTCGAAGAGATTGTCAAAAGAGACTCTGAAAACGAAACGTTGATTACTTTTGAGCAAAAGGCTGCACACACGCAATTCAAGTTGCTCTGATTGTCATTTAGAGTAACATTATAGGATTATTCAACAACAAGTCAAAATGTGCTCGTGAAAGGCAGAAAACAACACTTTGATAGTTTGATATAACTTGAGAACGAATGCAAAAAACAGTCCACTCTAAGAACAGGCCGCTTGGACACTTTCAGAACAGCTCTGTTAATGACTGAAAACAGCTCTCGAAGAGATTGTCAAAAGAGACTCCGAAAACGAAACGTTGATAACTTTTGAGCAAAAGGCTGCACACACGCAATTCAAGTTGCTCTGATTGTCATTTAGAGTAACATTATAGGATTATTCAACAACAAGTCAAAATGTGCTCGTGAAAGGCAGAAAACAACACTTTGATAGTTTGATATAACTTGAGAACGAATGCAAAAAACAGTCCACTCTAAGAACAGGCCGCTTGGACACTTTCAGAACAGCTCTGTTAATGACTGAAAACAGCTCTCGAAGAGATTGTCAAAAGAGACTCCGAAAACGAAACGTTGATCACTTTTGAGCAAAAGGCTGCACACACGCAATTCAAGTTGCTCTGATTGTCATTTAGAGTTACATTATAGGATTATTCAACAACAAGTCAAAATGTGCTCTTGAAAGGCAGAAAACAACACTTTGATAGTTTGATATAACTTGAGAACGAATGCAAAAAACAGTCCACTCTAAGAACAGGCCGCTTGGACACTTTCAGAACAGCTCTGTTAATGACTGAAAACAGCTCTCGAAGAGATTGTCAAAAGAGACTCTGAAAACGAAACGTTGATCACTTTTGAGCAAAAGGCTGCACACACGCAATTCAAGTTGCTCTGATTGTCATTTAGAGTTACATTATAGGATTATTCAACAACAAGTCAAAATGTGCTCGTGAAAGGCAGAAAACAACACTTTGATAGTTTGATATAACTTGAGAACGAATGCAAAAAACAGTCCACTCTAAGAACAGGCCGCTTGGACACTTTCAGAACAGCTCTGTTAATGACTGAAAACAGCTCTCGAAGAGATTGTCAAAAGAGACTCCGAAAACGAAACGTTGATCACTTTTGAGCAAAAGGCTGCACACACGCAATTCAAGTTGCTCTGATTGTCATTTAGAGTTACATTATAGGATTATTCAACAACAAGTCAAAATGTGCTCGTGAAAGGCAGAAAACAACACTTTGATAGTTTGATATAACTTGAGAACGAATGCAAAAAACAGTCCACTCTAAGAACAGGCCGCTTGGACACTTTCAGAACAGCTCTGTTAATGACTGAAAACAGCTCTCGAAGAGATTGTCAAAAGAGACTCCGAAAACGAAACGTTGATCACTTTTGAGCAAAAGGCTGCACACACGCAATTCAAGTTGCTCTGATTGTCATTTAGAGTTACATTATAGGAGCATTCAGCAACAAGTCAAAATGTGCTCCAGAAAGGCAGAAAACAAAACTTTGATAGTTTGATATAACTTGAGAACGAATGCAAAAAACAGTCCACTCTAAGAACAGGCCGCTTGGACACTTTCAGAACAGCTCTGTTAATGACTGAAAACAGCTCTCGAAGAGATTGTCAAAAGAGACTCCGAAAACGAAACGTTGATCACTTTTGAGCAAAAGGCTGCACACACGCAATTCAAGTTGCTCTGATTGTCATTTAGAGTTACATTATAGGAGCATTCAGCAACAAGTCAAAATGTGCTCCAGAAAAGCAGAAAACAACACTGATAGAACTTGAGAACGAATGCAAAAAACAGTCCACTCTCAGAACAGGCCGCTTGGACACTTTCAGAACAGCTCTGTTAATGACTGAAAACAGCTCTCGAAGAGATTGTCAAAAGAGACTCCGAAAACGAAACGTTGATCACTTTTGAGCAAAAGGCTGCACACACGCAATTCAAGTTGCTCTGATTGTCATTTAGAGTTACATTATAGGATTATTCAACAACAAGTCAAAATGTGCTCGTGAAAGGCAGAAAACAACACTTTGATAGTTTGATATAACTTGAGAACGAATGCAAAAAACAGTCCACTCTAAGAACAGGCCGCTTGGACACTTTCAGAACAGCTCTGTTAATGACTGAAAACAGCTCTCGAAGAGATTGTCAAAAGAGACTCCGAAAACGAAACGTTGATCACTTTTGAGCAAAAGGCTGCACACACGCAATTCAAGTTGCTCTGATTGTCATTTAGAGTTACATTATAGGATTATTCAACAACAAGTCAAAATGTGCTCGTGAAAGGCAGAAAACACCACTTTGATAGTTTGATATAACTTGAGAACGAATGCAAAAAACAGTCCACTCTAAGAACAGGCCGCTTGGACACTTTCAGAACAGCTCTGTTAATGACTGAAAACAGCTCTCGAAGAGATTGTCAAAAGAGACTCCGAAAACGAAACGTTGATCACTTTTGAGCAAAAGGCTGCACACACGCAATTCAAGTTGCTCTGATTGTCATTTAGAGTTACATTATAGGATTATTCAACAACAAGTCAAAATGTGCTCGTGAAAGGCAGAAAACAACACTTTGATAGTTTGATATAACTTGAGAACGAATGCAAAAACAGTCCACTCTAAGAACAGGCCGCTTGGACACTTTCAGAACAGCTCTGTTAATGACTGAAAACAGCTCTCGAAGAGATTGTCAAAAGAGACTCCGAAAACGAAACGTTGATCACTTTTGAGCAAAAGGCTGCACACACGCAATTCAAGTTGCTCTGATTGTCATTTAGAGTTACATTATAGGAGCATTCAGCAACAAGTCAAAATGTGCTCCAGAAAAGCAGAAAACAACACTGATAGAACTTGAGAACGAATGCAAAAAACAGTCCACTCTAAGAACAGGCCGCTTGGACACTTTCAGAACAGCTCTGTTAATGACTGAAAACAGCTCTCGAAGAGATTGTCAAAAGAGACTCCGAAAACGAAACGTTGATCACTTTTGAGCAAAAGGCTGCACACACGCAATTCAAGTTGCTCTGATTGTCATTTAGAGTTACATTATAGGAGCATTCAGCAACAAGTCAAAATGTGCTCCAGAAAGGCAGAAAACAAAACTTTGATAGTTTGATATAACTTGAGAACGAATGCAAAAAACAGTCCACTCTAAGAACAGGCCGCTTGGACACTTTCAGAACAGCTCTGTTAATGACTGAAAACAGCTCTCGAAGAGATTGTCAAAAGAGACTCCGAAAACGAAACGTTGATCACTTTTGAGCAAAAGGCTGCACACACGCAATTCAAGTTGCTCTGATTGTCATTTAGAGTTACATTATAGGAGCATTCAGCAACAAGTCAAAATGTGCTCCAGAAAAGCAGAAAACAACACTGATAGAACTTGAGAACGAATGCAAAAAACAGTCCACTCTCAGAACAGGCCGCTTGGACACTTTCAGAACAGCTCTGTTAATGACTGAAAACAGCTCTCGAAGAGATTGTCAAAAGAGACTCCGAAAACGAAACGTTGATCACTTTTGAGCAAAAGGCTGCACACACGCAATTCAAGTTGCTCTGATTGTCATTTAGAGTTACATTATAGGATTATTCAACAACAAGTCAAAATGTGCTCGTGAAAGGCAGAAAACAACACTTTGATAGTTTGATATAACTTGAGAACGAATGCAAAAAACAGTCCACTCTAAGAACAGGCCGCTTGGACACTTTCAGAACAGCTCTGTTAATGACTGAAAACAGCTCTCGAAGAGATTGTCAAAAGAGACTCCGAAAACGAAACGTTGATCACTTTTGAGCAAAAGGCTGCACACACGCAATTCAAGTTGCTCTGATTGTCATTTAGAGTTACATTATAGGATTATTCAACAACAAGTCAAAATGTGCTCGTGAAAGGCAGAAAACACCACTTTGATAGTTTGATATAACTTGAGAACGAATGCAAAAAACAGTCCACTCTAAGAACAGGCCGCTTGGACACTTTCAGAACAGCTCTGTTAATGACTGAAAACAGCTCTCGAAGAGATTGTCAAAAGAGACTCCGAAAACGAAACGTTGATCACTTTTGAGCAAAAGGCTGCACACACGCAATTCAAGTTGCTCTGATTGTCATTTAGAGTTACATTATAGGATTATTCAACAACAAGTCAAAATGTGCTCGTGAAAGGCAGAAAACAACACTTTGATAGTTTGATATAACTTGAGAACGAATGCAAAAACAGTCCACTCTAAGAACAGGCCGCTTGGACACTTTCAGAACAGCTCTGTTAATGACTGAAAACAGCTCTCGAAGAGATTGTCAAAAGAGACTCCGAAAACGAAACGTTGATCACTTTTGAGCAAAAGGCTGCACACACGCAATTCAAGTTGCTCTGATTGTCATTTAGAGTTACATTATAGGAGCATTCAGCAACAAGTCAAAATGTGCTCCAGAAAAGCAGAAAACAACACTGATAGAACTTGAGAACGAATGCAAAAAACAGTCCACTCTAAGAACAGGCCGCTTGGACACTTTCAGAACAGCTCTGTTAATGACTGAAAACAGCTCTCGAAGAGATTGTCAAAAGAGACTCTGAAAACGAAACGTTGATCACTTTTGAGCAAAAGGCTGCACACACGCAATTCAAGTTGCTCTGATTGTCATTTAGAGTTACATTATAGGATTATTCAACAACAAGTCAAAATGTGCTCGTGAAAGGCAGAAAACAACACTTTGATAGTTTGATATAACTTGAGAACGAATGCAAAAAACAGTCCACTCTAAGAACAGGCCGCTTGGACACTTTCAGAACAGCTCTGTTAATGACTGAAAACAGCTCTCGAAGAGATTGTCAAAAGAGACTCCGAAAACGAAACGTTGATCACTTTTGAGCAAAAGGCTGCACACACGCAATTCAAGTTGCTCTGATTGTCATTTAGAGTTACATTATAGGAGCATTCAGCAACAAGTCAAAATGTGCTCCAGAAAAGCAGAAAACAACACTGATAGAACTTGAGAACGAATGCAAAAAACAGTCCACTCTCAGAACAGGCCGCTTGGACACTTTCAGAACAGCTCTGTTAATGACTGAAAACAGCTCTCGGAGAGATTGTCAAAAGAGACTCCGAAAACGAAACGTTGATCACTTTTGAGCAAAAGGCTGCACACACGCAATTCAAGTTGCTCTGATTGTCATTTAGAGTTACATTATAGGATTATTCAACAACAAGTCAAAATGTGCTCGTGAAAGGCAGAAAACACCACTTTGATAGTTTGATATAACTTGAGAACGAATGCAAAAAACAGTCCACTCTAAGAACAGGCCGCTTGGACACTTTCAGAACAGCTCTGTTAATGACTGAAAACAGCTCTCGAAGAGATTGTCAAAAGAGACTCCGAAAACGAAACGTTGATCACTTTTGAGCAAAAGGCTGCACACACGCAATTCAAGTTGCTCTGATTGTCATTTAGAGTTACATTATAGGATTATTCAACAACAAGTCAAAATGTGCTCGTGAAAGGCAGAAAACAACACTTTGATAGTTTGATATAACTTGAGAACGAATGCAAAAACAGTCCACTCTAAGAACAGGCCGCTTGGACACTTTCAGAACAGCTCTGTTAATGACTGAAAACAGCTCTCGAAGAGATTGTCAAAAGAGACTCCGAAAACGAAACGTTGATCACTTTTGAGCAAAAGGCTGCACACACGCAATTCAAGTTGCTCTGATTGTCATTTAGAGTTACATTATATGATTATTCAGCAACAAGTCAAAATGTGCTCCAGAAAGGCAGAAAACAAAACTTTGATAGTTTGATATAACTTGAGAACGAATGCAAAAAACAGTCCACTCTAAGAACAGGCCGCTTGGACACTTTCAGAACAGCTCTGTTAATGACTGAAAACAGCTCTCGAAGAGATTGTCAAAAGAGACTCCGAAAACGAAACGTTGATCACTTTTGAGCAAAAGGCTGCACACACGCAATTCAAGTTTCTCTGATTGTCATTTAGAGTTACATTATAGGAGCATTCAGCAACAAGTCAAAATGTGCTCCAGAAAAGCAGAAAACAACACTGATAGAACTTGAGAACGAATGCAAAAAACAGTCCACTCTCAGAACAGGCCGCTTGGACACTTTCAGAACAGCTCTGTTAATGACTGAAAACAGCTCTCGAAGAGATTGTCAAAAGAGACTCTGAAAACGAAACGTTGATTACTTTTGAGCAAAAGGCTGCACACACGCAATTCAAGTTGCTCTGATTGTCATTTAGAGTAACATTATAGGATTATTCAACAACAAGTCAAAATGTGCTCGTGAAAGGCAGAAAACAACACTTTGATAGTTTGATATAACTTGAGAACGAATGCAAAAAACAGTCCACTCTAAGAACAGGCCGCTTGGACACTTTCAGAACAGCTCTGTTAATGACTGAAAACAGCTCTCGAAGAGATTGTCAAAAGAGACTCCGAAAACGAAACGTTGATCACTTTTGAGCAAAAGGCTGCACACACGCAATTCAAGTTGCTCTGATTGTCATTTAGAGTTACATTATAGGATTATTCAACAACAAGTCAAAATGTGCTCGTGAAAGGCAGAAAACAACACTTTGATAGTTTGATATAACTTGAGAACGAATGCAAAAAACAGTCCACTCTAAGAACAGGCCGCTTGGACACTTTCAGAACAGCTCTGTTAATGACTGAAAACAGCTCTCGAAGAGATTGTCAAAAGAGACTCTGAAAACGAAACGTTGATCACTTTTGAGCAAAAGGCTGCACACACGCAATTCAAGTTGCTCTGATTGTCATTTAGAGTTACATTATAGGAGCATTCAGCAACAAGTCAAAATGTGCTCCAGAAAAGCAGAAAACAACACTGATAGAACTTGAGAACGAATGCAAAAAACAGTCCACTCTAAGAACAGGCCGCTTGGACACTTTCAGAACAGCTCTGTTAATGACTGAAAACAGCTCTCGAAGAGATTGTCAAAAGAGACTCCGAAAACGAAACGTTGATCACTTTTGAGCAAAAGGCTGCACACACGCAATTCAAGTTGCTCTGATTGTCATTTAGAGTTACATTATAGGATTATTCAACAACAAGTCAAAATGTGCTCGTGAAAGGCAGAAAACAACACTTTGATAGTTTGATATAACTTGAGAACGAATGCAAAAAACAGTCCACTCTCAGAACAGGCCGCTTGGACACTTTCAGAACAGCTCTGTTAATGACTGAAAACAGCTCTCGAAGAGATTGTCAAAAGAGACTCCGAAAACGAAACGTTGATCACTTTTGAGCAAAAGGCTGCACACACGTAATTCAAGTTGCTCTGATTGTCATTTAGAGTTACATTATAGGATTATTCAACAACAAGTCAAAATGTGCTCGTGAAAGGCAGAAAACAACACTTTGATAGTTTGATATAACTTGAGAACGAATGCAAAAAACAGTCCACTCTAAGAACAGGCCGCTTGGACACTTTCAGAACAGCTCTGTTAATGACTGAAAACAGCTCTCGAAGAGATTGTCAAAAGAGACTCCGAAAACGAAACGTTGATCACTTTTGAGCAAAAGGCTGCACACACGCAATTCAAGTTGCTCTGATTGTCATTTAGAGTTACATTATATGATTATTCAGCAACAAGTAAAAATGTGCTCCAGAAAGGCAGAAAACAAAACTTTGATAGTTTGATATAACTTGAGAACGAATGCAAAAAACAGTCCACTCTAAGAACAGGCCGCTTGGACACTTTCAGAACAGCTCTGTTAATGACTGAAAACAGCTCTCGAAGAGATTGTCAAAAGAGACTCCGAAAACGAAACGTTGATCACTTTTGAGCAAAAGGCTGCACACACGCAATTCAAGTTGCTCTGATTGTCATTTAGAGTTACATTATAGGAGCATTCAGCAACAAGTCAAAATGTGCTCCAGAAAAGCAGAAAACAACACTGATATAACTTGAGAACGAATGCAAAAAACAGTCCACTCTCAGAACAGGCCGCTTGGACACTTTCAGAACAGCTCTGTTAATGACTGAAAACAGCTCTCGAAGAGATTGTCAAAAGAGACTCCGAAAACGAAACGTTGATCACTTTTGAGCAAAAGGCTGCACACACGTAATTCAAGTTGCTCTGATTGTCATTTAGAGTTACATTATAGGATTATTCAACAACAAGTCAAAATGTGCTCGTGAAAGGCAGAAAACAACACTTTGATAGTTTGATATAACTTGAGAACGAATGCAAAAAACAGTCCACTCTAAGAACAGGCCGCTTGGACACTTTCAGAACAGCTCTGTTAATGACTGAAAACAGCTCTCGAAGAGATTGTCAAAAGAGACTCCGAAAACGAAACGTTGATCACTTTTGAGCAAAAGGCTGCACACACGCAATTCAAGTTGCTCTGATTGTCATTTAGAGTTACATTATAGGAGCATTCAGCAACAAGTCAAAATGTGCTCCAGAAAAGCAGAAAACAACACTGATAGAACTTGAGAACGAATGCAAAAAACAGTCCACTCTCAGAACAGGCCGCTTGGACACTTTCAGAACAGCTCTGTTAATGACTGAAAACAGCTCTCGAAGAGATTGTCAAAAGAGACTCCGAAAACGAAACGTTGATCACTTTTGAGCAAAAGGCTGCACACACGTAATTCAAGTTGCTCTGATTGTCATTTAGAGTTACATTATAGGATTATTCAACAACAAGTCAAAATGTGCTCGTGAAAGGCAGAAAACAACACTTTGATAGTTTGATATAACTTGAGAACGAATGCAAAAAACAGTCCACTCTCAGAACAGGCCGCTTGGACACTTTCAGAACAGCTCTGTTAATGACTGAAAACAGCTCTCGAAGAGATTGTCAAAAGAGACTCCGAAAACGAAACGTTGATCACTTTTGAGCAAAAGGCTGCACACACGCAATTCAAGTTGCTCTGATTGTCATTTAGAGTAACATTATAGGATTATTCAACAACAAGTCAAAATGTGCTCGTGAAAGGCAGAAAACAACACTTTGATAGTTTGATATAACTTGAGAACGAATGCAAAAAACAGTCCACTCTAAGAACAGGCCGCTTGGACACTTTCAGAACAGCTCTGTTAATGACTGAAAACAGCTCTCGAAGAGATTGTCAAAAGAGACTCCGAAAACGAAACGTTGATCACTTTTGAGCAAAAGGCTGCACACACGCAATTCAAGTTGCTCTGATTGTCATTTAGAGTTACATTATAGGAGCATTCAGCAACAAGTCAAAATGTGCTCCAGAAAAGCAGAAAACAACACTGATAGAACTTGAGAACGAATGCAAAAAACAGTCCACTCTCAGAACAGGCCGCTTGGACACTTTCAGAACAGCTCTGTTAATGACTGAAAACAGCTCTCGAAGAGATTGTCAAAAGAGACTCTGAAAACGAAACGTTGATTACTTTTGAGCAAAAGGCTGCACACACGCAATTCAAGTTGCTCTGATTGTCATTTAGAGTTACATTATAGGATTATTCAACAACAAGTCAAAATGTGCTCGTGAAAGGCAGAAAACAACACTTTGATAGTTTGATATAACTTGAGAACGAATGCAAAAAACAGTCCACTCTAAGAACAGGCCGCTTGGACACTTTCAGAACAGCTCTGTTAATGACTGAAAACAGCTCTCGAAGAGATTGTCAAAAGAGACTCTGAAAACGAAACGTTGATCACTTTTGAGCAAAAGGCTGCACACACGCAATTCAAGTTGCTCTGATTGTCATTTAGAGTTACATTATAGGAGCATTCAGCAACAAGTCAAAATGTGCTCCAGAAAAGCAGAAAACAACACTGATAGAACTTGAGAACGAATGCAAAAAACAGTCCACTCTAAGAACAGGCCGCTTGGACACTTTCAGAACAGCTCTGTTAATGACTGAAAACAGCTCTCGAAGAGATTGTCAAAAGAGACTCCGAAAACGAAACGTTGATCACTTTTGAGCAAAAGGCTGCACACACGCAATTCAAGTTGCTCTGATTGTCATTTAGAGTTACATTATAGGATTATTCAACAACAAGTCAAAATGTGCTCGTGAAAGGCAGAAAACAACACTTTGATAGTTTGATATAACTTGAGAACGAATGCAAAAAACAGTCCACTCTAAGAACAGGCCGCTTGGACACTTTCAGAACAGCTCTGTTAATGACTGAAAACAGCTCTCGAAGAGATTGTCAAAAGAGACTCTGAAAACGAAACGTTGATCACTTTTGAGCAAAAGGCTGCACACACGCAATTCAAGTTGCTCTGATTGTCATTTAGAGTTACATTATAGGATTATTCAACAACAAGTCAAAATGTGCTCGTGAAAGGCAGAAAACAACACTTTGATAGTTTGATATAACTTGAGAACGAATGCAAAAAACAGTCCACTCTCAGAACAGGCCGCTTGGACACTTTCAGAACAGCTCTGTTAATGACTGAAAACAGCTCTCGAAGAGATTGTCAAAAGAGACTCCGAAAACGAAACGTTGATCACTTTTGAGCAAAAGGCTGCACACACGCAATTCAAGTTGCTCTGATTGTCATTTAGAGTAACATTATAGGATTATTCAACAACAAGTCAAAATGTGCTCGTGAAAGGCAGAAAACAACACTTTGATAGTTTGATATAACTTGAGAACGAATGCAAAAAACAGTCCACTCTAAGAACAGGCCGCTTGGACACTTTCAGAACAGCTCTGTTAATGACTGAAAACAGCTCTCGAAGAGATTGTCAAAAGAGACTCCGAAAACGAAACGTTGATCACTTTTGAGCAAAAGGCTGCACACACGCAATTCAAGTTGCTCTGATTGTCATTTAGAGTTACATTATAGGAGCATTCAGCAACAAGTCAAAATGTGCTCCAGAAAAGCAGAAAACAACACTGATAGAACTTGAGAACGAATGCAAAAAACAGTCCACTCTCAGAACAGGCCGCTTGGACACTTTCAGAACAGCTCTGTTAATGACTGAAAACAGCTCTCGAAGAGATTGTCAAAAGAGACTCTGAAAACGAAACGTTGATTACTTTTGAGCAAAAGGCTGCACACACGCAATTCAAGTTGCTCTGATTGTCATTTAGAGTTACATTATAGGATTATTCAACAACAAGTCAAAATGTGCTCGTGAAAGGCAGAAAACAACACTTTGATAGTTTGATATAACTTGAGAACGAATGCAAAAAACAGTCCACTCTAAGAACAGGCCGCTTGGACACTTTCAGAACAGCTCTGTTAATGACTGAAAACAGCTCTCGAAGAGATTGTCAAAAGAGACTCTGAAAACGAAACGTTGATCACTTTTGAGCAAAAGGCTGCACACACGCAATTCAAGTTGCTCTGATTGTCATTTAGAGTTACATTATAGGAGCATTCAGCAACAAGTCAAAATGTGCTCCAGAAAAGCAGAAAACAACACTGATAGAACTTGAGAACGAATGCAAAAAACAGTCCACTCTAAGAACAGGCCGCTTGGACACTTTCAGAACAGCTCTGTTAATGACTGAAAACAGCTCTCGAAGAGATTGTCAAAAGAGACTCCGAAAACGAAACGTTGATCACTTTTGAGCAAAAGGCTGCACACACGCAATTCAAGTTGCTCTGATTGTCATTTAGAGTTACATTATAGGATTATTCAACAACAAGTCAAAATGTGCTCGTGAAAGGCAGAAAACAACACTTTGATAGTTTGATATAACTTGAGAACGAATGCAAAAAACAGTCCACTCTAAGAACAGGCCGCTTGGACACTTTCAGAACAGCTCTGTTAATGACTGAAAACAGCTCTCGAAGAGATTGTCAAAAGAGACTCTGAAAACGAAACGTTGATCACTTTTGAGCAAAAGGCTGCACACACGCAATTCAAGTTGCTCTGATTGTCATTTAGAGTTACATTATAGGATTATTCAACAACAAGTCAAAATGTGCTCGTGAAAGGCAGAAAACAACACTTTGATAGTTTGATATAACTTGAGAACGAATGCAAAAAACAGTCCACTCTAAGAACAGGCCGCTTGGACACTTTCAGAACAGCTCTGTTAATGACTGAAAACAGCTCTCGAAGAGATTGTCAAAAGAGACTCCGAAAACGAAACGTTGATCACTTTTGAGCAAAAGGCTGCACACACGCAATTCAAGTTGCTCTGATTGTCATTTAGAGTTACATTATAGGATTATTCAACAACAAGTCAAAATGTGCTCGTAAAAGGCAGAAAACAACACTTTGATAGTTTGATATAACTTGAGAACGAATGCAAAAAACAGTCCACTCTAAGAACAGGCCGCTTGGACACTTTCAGAACAGCTCTGTTAATGACTGAAAACAGCTCTCGAAGAGATTGTCAAAAGAGACTCCGAAAACGAAACGTTGATCACTTTTGAGCAAAAGGCTGCACACACGCAATTCAAGTTGCTCTGATTGTCATTTAGAGTTACATTATAGGATTATTCAACAACAAGTCAAAATGTGCTCGTGAAAGGCAGAAAACAACACTTTGATAGTTTGATATAACTTGAGAACGAATGCAAAAAACAGTCCACTCTAAGAACAGGCCGCTTGGACACTTTCAGAACAGCTCTGTTAATGACTGAAAACAGCTCTCGAAGAGATTGTCAAAAGAGACTCCGAAAACGAAACGTTGATCACTTTTGAGCAAAAGGCTGCACACACGCAATTCAAGTTGCTCTGATTGTCATTTAGAGTTACATTATAGGATTATTCAACAACAAGTCAAAATGTGCTCGTGAAAGGCAGAAAACAACACTTTGATAGTTTGATATAACTTGAGAACGAATGCAAAAAACAGTCCACTCTAAGAACAGGCCGCTTGGACACTTTCAGAACAGCTCTGTTAATGACTGAAAACAGCTCTCGAAGAGATTGTCAAAAGAGACTCCGAAAACGAAACGTTGATCACTTTTGAGCAAAAGGCTGCACACACGCAATTCAAGTTGCTCTGATTGTCATTTAGAGTTACATTATAGGATTATTCAACAACAAGTCAAAATGTGCTCGTGAAAGGCAGAAAACAACACTTTGATAGTTTGATATATCATTGAGAACGAATGCAAAAAACAGTCCACTCTAAGAACAGGCCGCTTGGACACTTTCAGAACAGCTCAGTTAATGACTGAAAACAGCTCTCGAAGAGATTGTCAAAAGAGACTCCGAAAACGAAACGTTGATCACTTTTGAGCAAAAGGCTGCACACACGCAATTCAAGTTGCTCTGATTGTCATTTAGAGTTACATTATAGGAGCATTCAGCAACAAGTCAAAATGTGCTCCAGAAAAGCAGAAAACAACACTGATAGAACTTGAGAACGAATGCAAAAACAGTCCACTCTCAGAACAGGCCGCTTGGACACTTTCAGAACAGCTCTGTTAATGACTGAAAACAGCTCTCGAAGAGATTGTCAAAAGAGACTCTGAAAACGAAACGTTGATTACTTTTGAGCAAAAGGCTGCACACACGCAATTCAAGTTGCTCTGATTGTCATTTAGAGTAACATTATAGGATTATTCAACAACAAGTCAAAATGTGCTCGTGAAAGGCAGAAAACAACACTTTGATAGTTTGATATAACTTGAGAACGAATGCAAAAAACAGTCCACTCTAAGAACAGGCCGCTTGGACACTTTCAGAACAGCTCTGTTAATGACTGAAAACAGCTCTCGAAGAGATTGTCAAAAGAGACTCTGAAAACGAAACGTTGATTACTTTTGAGCAAAAGGCTGCACACACGCAATTCAAGTTGCTCTGATTGTCATTTAGAGTAACATTATAGGATTATTCAACAACAAGTCAAAATGTGCTCGTGAAAGGCAGAAAACAACACTTTGATAGTTTGATATAAATTGAGAACGAATGCAAAAAACAGTCCACTCTAAGAACAGGCCGCTTGGACACTTTCAGAACAGCTCTGTTAATGACTGAAAACAGCTCTCGAAGAGATTGTCAAAAGAGACTCCGAAAACGAAACGTTGATCACTTTTGAGCAAAAGGCTGCACACACGCAATTCAAGTTGCTCTGATTGTCATTTAGAGTAACATTATAGGATTATTCAACAACAAGTCAAAATGTGCTCGTGAAAGGCAGAAAACAACACTTTGATAGTTTGATATAACTTGAGAACGAATGCAAAAAACAGTCCACTCTAAGAACAGGCCGCTTGGACACTTTCAGAACAGCTCTGTTAATGACTGAAAACAGCTCTCGAAGAGATTGTCAAAAGAGACTCTGAAAACGAAACGTTGATTACTTTTGAGCAAAAGGCTGCACACACGCAATTCAAGTTGCTCTGATTGTCATTTAGAGTAACATTATAGGATTATTCAACAACAAGTCAAAATGTGCTCGTGAAAGGCAGAAAACAACACTTTGATAGTTTGATATAACTTGAGAACGAATGCAAAAAACAGTCCACTCTAAGAACAGGCCGCTTGGACACTTTCAGAACAGCTCTGTTAATGACTGAAAACAGCTCTCGAAGAGATTGTCAAAAGAGACTCCGAAAACGAAACGTTGATCACTTTTGAGCAAAAGGCTGCACACACGCAATTCAAGTTGCTCTGATTGTCATTTAGAGTAACATTATAGGATTATTCAACAACAAGTCAAAATGTGCTCGTGAAAGGCAGAAAACAACACTTTGATAGTTTGATATAACTTGAGAACGAATGCAAAAAACAGTCCACTCTAAGAACAGGCCGCTTGGACACTTTCAGAACAGCTCTGTTAATGACTGAAAACAGCTCTCGAAGAGATTGTCAAAAGAGACTCTGAAAACGAAACGTTGATCACTTTTGAGCAAAAGGCTGCACACACGCAATTCAAGTTGCTCTGATTGTCATTTAGAGTTACATTATAGGATTATTCAACAACAAGTCAAAATGTGCTCGTGAAAGGCAGAAAACAACACTTTGATAGTTTGATATAACTTGAGAACGAATGCAAAAAACAGTCCACTCTAAGAACAGGCCGCTTGGACACTTTCAGAACAGCTCTGTTAATGACTGAAAACAGCTCTCGAAGAGATTGTCAAAAGAGACTCTGAAAACGAAACGTTGATTACTTTTGAGCAAAAGGCTGCACACACGCAATTCAAGTTGCTCTGATTGTCATTTAGAGTAACATTATAGGATTATTCAACAACAAGTCAAAATGTGCTCGTGAAAGGCAGAAAACAACACTTTGATAGTTTGATATAACTTGAGAACGAATGCAAAAAACAGTCCACTCTAAGAACAGGCCGCTTGGACACTTTCAGAACAGCTCTGTTAATGACTGAAAACAGCTCTCGAAGAGATTGTCAAAAGAGACTCCGAAAACGAAACGTTGATCACTTTTGAGCAAAAGGCTGCACACACGCAATTCAAGTTGCTCTGATTGTCATTTAGAGTTACATTATAGGATTATTCAACAACAAGTCAAAATGTGCTCGTAAAAGGCAGAAAACAACACTTTGATAGTTTGATATAACTTGAGAACGAATGCAAAAAACAGTCCACTCTAAGAACAGGCCGCTTGGACACTTTCAGAACAGCTCTGTTAATGACTGAAAACAGCTCTCGAAGAGATTGTCAAAAGAGACTCCGAAAACGAAACGTTGATCACTTTTGAGCAAAAGGCTGCACACACGCAATTCAAGTTGCTCTGATTGTCATTTAGAGTTACATTATAGGATTATTCAACAACAAGTCAAAATGTGCTCGTGAAAGGCAGAAAACAACACTTTGATAGTTTGATATAACTTGAGAACGAATGCAAAAAACAGTCCACTCTAAGAACAGGCCGCTTGGACACTTTCAGAACAGCTCTGTTAATGACTGAAAACAGCTCTCGAAGAGATTGTCAAAAGAGACTCCGAAAACGAAACGTTGATCACTTTTGAGCAAAAGGCTGCACACACGCAATTCAAGTTGCTCTGATTGTCATTTAGAGTTACATTATAGGATTATTCAACAACAAGTCAAAATGTGCTCGTGAAAGGCAGAAAACAACACTTTGATAGTTTGATATAACTTGAGAACGAATGCAAAAAACAGTCCACTCTAAGAACAGGCCGCTTGGACACTTTCAGAACAGCTCTGTTAATGACTGAAAACAGCTCTCGAAGAGATTGTCAAAAGAGACTCCGAAAACGAAACGTTGATCACTTTTGAGCAAAAGGCTGCACACACGCAATTCAAGTTGCTCTGATTGTCATTTAGAGTTACATTATAGGATTATTCAACAACAAGTCAAAATGTGCTCGTGAAAGGCAGAAAACAACACTTTGATAGTTTGATATATCATTGAGAACGAATGCAAAAAACAGTCCACTCTAAGAACAGGCCGCTTGGACACTTTCAGAACAGCTCAGTTAATGACTGAAAACAGCTCTCGAAGAGATTGTCAAAAGAGACTCCGAAAACGAAACGTTGATCACTTTTGAGCAAAAGGCTGCACACACGCAATTCAAGTTGCTCTGATTGTCATTTAGAGTTACATTATAGGAGCATTCAGCAACAAGTCAAAATGTGCTCCAGAAAAGCAGAAAACAACACTGATAGAACTTGAGAACGAATGCAAAAACAGTCCACTCTCAGAACAGGCCGCTTGGACACTTTCAGAACAGCTCTGTTAATGACTGAAAACAGCTCTCGAAGAGATTGTCAAAAGAGACTCTGAAAACGAAACGTTGATTACTTTTGAGCAAAAGGCTGCACACACGCAATTCAAGTTGCTCTGATTGTCATTTAGAGTAACATTATAGGATTATTCAACAACAAGTCAAAATGTGCTCGTGAAAGGCAGAAAACAACACTTTGATAGTTTGATATAACTTGAGAACGAATGCAAAAAACAGTCCACTCTAAGAACAGGCCGCTTGGACACTTTCAGAACAGCTCTGTTAATGACTGAAAACAGCTCTCGAAGAGATTGTCAAAAGAGACTCTGAAAACGAAACGTTGATTACTTTTGAGCAAAAGGCTGCACACACGCAATTCAAGTTGCTCTGATTGTCATTTAGAGTAACATTATAGGATTATTCAACAACAAGTCAAAATGTGCTCGTGAAAGGCAGAAAACAACACTTTGATAGTTTGATATAAATTGAGAACGAATGCAAAAAACAGTCCACTCTAAGAACAGGCCGCTTGGACACTTTCAGAACAGCTCTGTTAATGACTGAAAACAGCTCTCGAAGAGATTGTCAAAAGAGACTCCGAAAACGAAACGTTGATCACTTTTGAGCAAAAGGCTGCACACACGCAATTCAAGTTGCTCTGATTGTCATTTAGAGTAACATTATAGGATTATTCAACAACAAGTCAAAATGTGCTCGTGAAAGGCAGAAAACAACACTTTGATAGTTTGATATAACTTGAGAATGAATGCAAAAAACAGTCCACTCTAAGAACAGGCCGCTTGGACACTTTCAGAACAGCTCTGTTAATGACTGAAAACAGCTCTCGAAGAGATTGTCAAAAGAGACTCTGAAAACGAAACGTTGATTACTTTTGAGCAAAAGGCTGCACACACGCAATTCAAGTTGCTCTGATTGTCATTTAGAGTAACATTATAGGATTATTCAACAACAAGTCAAAATGTGCTCGTGAAAGGCAGAAAACAACACTTTGATAGTTTGATATAACTTGAGAACGAATGCAAAAAACAGTCCACTCTAAGAACAGGCCGCTTGGACACTTTCAGAACAGCTCTGTTAATGACTGAAAACAGCTCTCGAAGAGATTGTCAAAAGAGACTCCGAAAACGAAACGTTGATCACTTTTGAGCAAAAGGCTGCACACACGCAATTCAAGTTGCTCTGATTGTCATTTAGAGTAACATTATAGGATTATTCAACAACAAGTCAAAATGTGATCGTGAAAGGCAGAAAACAACACTTTGATAGTTTGATATAACTTGAGAACGAATGCAAAAAACAGTCCACTCTAAGAACAGGCCGCTTGGACACTTTCAGAACAGCTCTGTTAATGACTGAAAACAGCTCTCGAAGAGATTGTCAAAAGAGACTCTGAAAACGAAACGTTGATCACTTTTGAGCAAAAGGCTGCACACACGCAATTCAAGTTGCTCTGATTGTCATTTAGAGTTACATTATAGGATTATTCAACAACAAGTCAAAATGTGCTCGTGAAAGGCAGAAAACAACACTTTGATAGTTTGATATAACTTGAGAACGAATGCAAAAAACAGTCCACTCTAAGAACAGGCCGCTTGGACACTTTCAGAACAGCTCTGTTAATGACTGAAAACAGCTCTCGAAGAGATTGTCAAAAGAGACTCCGAAAACGAAACGTTGATCACTTTTGAGCAAAAGGCTGCACACACGCAATTCAAGTTGCTCTGATTGTCATTTAGAGTTACATTATAGGATTATTCAACAACAAGTCAAAATGTGCTCGTGAAAGGCAGAAAACAACACTTTGATAGTTTGATATAACTTGAGAACGAATGCAAAAAACAGTCCACTCTCAGAACAGGCCGCTTGGACACTTTCAGAACAGCTCTGTTAATGACTGAAAACAGCTCTCGAAGAGATTGTCAAAAGAGACTCCGAAAACGAAACGTTGATCACTTTTGAGCAAAAGGCTGCACACACGTAATTCAAGTTGCTCTGATTGTCATTTAGAGTTACATTATAGGATTATTCAACAACAAGTCAAAATGTGCTCGTGAAAGGCAGAAAACAACACTTTGATAGTTTGATATAACTTGAGAACGAATGCAAAAAACAGTCCACTCTAAGAACAGGCCGCTTGGACACTTTCAGAACAGCTCTGTTAATGACTGAAAACAGCTCTCGAAGAGATTGTCAAAAGAGACTCTGAAAACGAAACGTTGATTACTTTTGAGCAAAAGGCTGCACACACGCAATTCAAGTTGCTCTGATTGTCATTTAGAGTAACATTATAGGATTATTCAACAACAAGTCAAAATGTGCTCGTGAAAGGCAGAAAACAACACTTTGATAGTTTGATATAACTTGAGAACGAATGCAAAAAACAGTCCACTCTAAGAACAGGCCGCTTGGACACTTTCAGAATAGCTCTGTTAATGACTGAAAACAGCTCTCGAAGAGATTGTCAAAAGAGACTCTGAAAACGAAACGTTGATTACTTTTGAGCAAAAGGCTGCACACACGCAATTCAAGTTGCTCTGATTGTCATTTAGAGTAACATTATAGGATTATTCAACAACAAGTCAAAATGTGCTCGTGAAAGGCAGAAAACAACACTTTGATAGTTTGATATAACTTGAGAACGAATGCAAAAAACAGTCCACTCTAAGAACAGGCCGCTTGGACACTTTCAGAACAGCTCTGTTAATGACTGAAAACAGCTCTCGAAGAGATTGTCAAAAGAGACTCCGAAAACGAAACGTTGATCACTTTTGAGCAAAAGGCTGCACACACGCAATTCAAGTTGCTCTGATTGTCATTTAGAGTAACATTATAGGATTATTCAACAACAAGTCAAAATGTGCTCGTGAAAGGCAGAAAACAACACTTTGATAGTTTGATATAACTTGAGAACGAATGCAAAAAACAGTCCACTCTAAGAACAGGCCGCTTGGACACTTTCAGAACAGCTCTGTTAATGACTGAAAACAGCTCTCGAAGAGATTGTCAAAAGAGACTCTGAAAACGAAACGTTGATCACTTTTGAGCAAAAGGCTGCACACACGCAATTCAAGTTGCTCTGATTGTCATTTAGAGTTACATTATAGGATTATTCAACAACAAGTCAAAATGTGCTCGTGAAAGGCAGAAAACAACACTTTGATAGTTTGATATAACTTGAGAACGAATGCAAAAAACAGTCCACTCTAAGAACAGGCCGCTTGGACACTTTCAGAACAGCTCTGTTAATGACTGAAAACAGCTCTCGAAGAGATTGTCAAAAGAGACTCTGAAAACGAAACGTTGATTACTTTTGAGCAAAAGGCTGCACACACGCAATTCAAGTTGCTCTGATTGTCATTTAGAGTAACATTATAGGATTATTCAACAACAAGTCAAAATGTGCTCGTGAAAGGCAGAAAACAACACTTTGATAGTTTGATATAACTTGAGAACGAATGCAAAAAACAGTCCACTCTAAGAACAGGCCGCTTGGACACTTTCAGAACAGCTCTGTTAATGACTGAAAACAGCTCTCGAAGAGATTGTCAAAAGAGACTCCGAAAACGAAACGTTGATCACTTTTGAGCAAAAGGCTGCACACACGCAATTCAAGTTGCTCTGATTGTCATTTAGAGTAACATTATAGGATTATTCAACAACAAGTCAAAATGTGCTCGTGAAAGGCAGAAAACAACACTTTGATAGTTTGATATAACTTGAGAACGAATGCAAAAAACAGTCCACTCTAAGAACAGGCCGCTTGGACACTTTCAGAACAGCTCTGTTAATGACTGAAAACAGCTCTCGAAGAGATTGTCAAAAGAGACTCTGAAAACGAAACGTTGATCACTTTTGAGCAAAAGGCTGCACACACGCAATTCAAGTTGCTCTGATTGTCATTTAGAGTTACATTATAGGATTATTCAACAACAAGTCAAAATGTGCTCGTGAAAGGCAGAAAACAACACTTTGATAGTTTGATATAACTTGAGAACGAATGCAAAAAACAGTCCACTCTAAGAACAGGCCGCTTGGACACTTTCAGAACAGCTCTGTTAATGACTGAAAACAGCTCTCGAAGAGATTGTCAAAAGAGACTCCGAAAACGAAACGTTGATCACTTTTGAGCAAAAGGCTGCACACACGCAATTCAAGTTGCTCTGATTGTCATTTAGAGTTACATTATAGGATTATTCAACAACAAGTCAAAATGTGCTCGTGAAAGGCAGAAAACAACACTTTGATAGTTTGATATAACTTGAGAACGAATGCAAAAAACAGTCCACTCTAAGAACAGGCCGCTTGGACACTTTCAGAACAGCTCTGTTAATGACTGAAAACAGCTCTCGAAGAGATTGTCAAAAGAGACTCCGAAAACGAAACGTTGATCACTTTTGAGCAAAAGGCTGCACACACGCAATTCAAGTTGCTCTGATTGTCATTTAGAGTTACATTATAGGATTATTCAACAACAAGTCAAAATGTGCTCGTGAAAGGCAGAAAACAACACTTTGATAGTTTGATATAACTTGAGAACGAATGCAAAAAACAGTCCACTCTAAGAACAGGCCGCTTGGACACTTTCAGAACAGCTCTGTTAATGACTGAAAACAGCTCTCGAAGAGATTGTCAAAAGAGACTCCGAAAACGAAACGTTGATCACTTTTGAGCAAAAGGCTGCACACACGCAATTCAAGTTGCTCTGATTGTCATTTAGAGTTACATTATAGGATTATTCAACAACAAGTCAAAATGTGCTCGTGAAAGGCAGAAAACAACACTTTGATAGTTTGATATAACTCGAGAACGAATGCAAAAAACAGTCCACTCTAAGAACAGGCCGCTTGGACACTTTCAGAACAGCTCTGTTAATGACTGAAAACAGCTCTCGAAGAGATTGTCAAAAGAGACTCCGAAAACGAAACGTTGATCACTTTTGAGCAAAAGGCTGCACACACGCAATTCAAGTTGCTCTGATTGTCATTTAGAGTTACATTATAGGATTATTCAACAACAAGTCAAAATGTGCTCGTGAAAGGCAGAAAACAACACTTTGATAGTTTGATATATCATTGAGAACGAATGCAAAAAAACAGTCCACTCTAAGAACAGGCCGCTTGGACACTTTCAGAACAGCTCAGTTAATGACTGAAAACAGCTCTCGAAGAGATTGTCAAAAGAGACTCCGAAAACGAAACGTTGATCACTTTTGAGCAAAAGGCTGCACACACGCAATTCAAGTTGCTCTGATTGTCATTTAGAGTTACATTATAGGAGCATTCAGCAACAAGTCAAAATGTGCTCCAGAAAAGCAGAAAACAACACTGATAGAACTTGAGAACGAATGCAAAAACAGTCCACTCTCAGAACAGGCCGCTTGGACACTTTCAGAACAGCTCTGTTAATGACTGAAAACAGCTCTCGAAGAGATTGTCAAAAGAGACTCTGAAAACGAAACGTTGATTACTTTTGAGCAAAAGGCTGCACACACGCAATTCAAGTTGCTCTGATTGTCATTTAGAGTAACATTATAGGATTATTCAACAACAAGTCAAAATGTGCTCGTGAAAGGCAGAAAACAACACTTTGATAGTTTGATATAACTTGAGAACGAATGCAAAAAACAGTCCACTCTAAGAACAGGCCGCTTGGACACTTTCAGAACAGCTCTGTTAATGACTGAAAACAGCTCTCGAAGAGATTGTCAAAAGAGACTCTGAAAACGAAACGTTGATTACTTTTGAGCAAAAGGCTGCACACACGCAATTCAAGTTGCTCTGATTGTCATTTAGAGTAACATTATAGGATTATTCAACAACAAGTCAAAATGTGCTCGTGAAAGGCAGAAAACAACACTTTGATAGTTTGATATAAATTGAGAACGAATGCAAAAAACAGTCCACTCTAAGAACAGGCCGCTTGGACACTTTCAGAACAGCTCTGTTAATGACTGAAAACAGCTCTCGAAGAGATTGTCAAAAGAGACTCCGAAAACGAAACGTTGATCACTTTTGAGCAAAAGGCTGCACACACGCAATTCAAGTTGCTCTGATTGTCATTTAGAGTAACATTATAGGATTATTCAACAACAAGTCAAAATGTGCTCGTGAAAGGCAGAAAACAACACTTTGATAGTTTGATATAACTTGAGAACGAATGCAAAAAACAGTCCACTCTAAGAACAGGCCGCTTGGACACTTTCAGAACAGCTCTGTTAATGACTGAAAACAGCTCTCGAAGAGATTGTCAAAAGAGACTCCGAAAACGAAACGTTGATCACTTTTGAGCAAAAGGCTGCACACACGCAATTCAAGTTGCTCTGATTGTCATTTAGAGTTACATTATAGGATTATTCAACAACAAGTCAAAATGTGCTCGTGAAAGGCAGAAAACAACACTTTGATAGTTTGATATAACTTGAGAACGAATGCAAAAAACAGTCCACTCTAAGAACAGGCCGCTTGGACACTTTCAGAACAGCTCTGTTAATGACTGAAAACAGCTCTCGAAGAGATTGTCAAAAGAGACTCCGAAAACGAAACGTTGATCACTTTTGAGCAAAAGGCTGCACACACGCAATTCAAGTTGCTCTGATTGTCATTTAGAGTTACATTATAGGATTATTCAACAACAAGTCAAAATGTGCTCGTAAAAGGCAGAAAACAACACTTTGATAGTTTGATATAACTTGAGAACGAATGCAAAAAACAGTCCACTCTAAGAACAGGCCGCTTGGACACTTTCAGAACAGCTCTGTTAATGACTGAAAACAGCTCTCGAAGAGATTGTCAAAAGAGACTCCGAAAACGAAACGTTGATCACTTTTGAGCAAAAGGCTGCACACACGCAATTCAAGTTGCTCTGATTGTCATTTAGAGTTACATTATAGGATTATTCAACAACAAGTCAAAATGTGCTCGTGAAAGGCAGAAAACAACACTTTGATAGTTTGATATAACTTGAGAACGAATGCAAAAAACAGTCCACTCTAAGAACAGGCCGCTTGGACACTTTCAGAACAGCTCTGTTAATGACTGAAAACAGCTCTCGAAGAGATTGTCAAAAGAGACTCCGAAAACGAAACGTTGATCACTTTTGAGCAAAAGGCTGCACACACGCAATTCAAGTTGCTCTGATTGTCATTTAGAGTTACATTATAGGATTATTCAACAACAAGTCAAAATGTGCTCGTGAAAGGCAGAAAACAACACTTTGATAGTTTGATATAACTTGAGAACGAATGCAAAAAACAGTCCACTCTAAGAACAGGCCGCTTGGACACTTTCAGAACAGCTCTGTTAATGACTGAAAACAGCTCTCGAAGAGATTGTCAAAAGAGACTCTGAAAACGAAACGTTGATCACTTTTGAGCAAAAGGCTGCACACACGCAATTCAAGTTGCTCTGATTGTCATTTAGAGTTACATTATAGGATTATTCAACAACAAGTCAAAATGTGCTCGTGAAAGGCAGAAAACAACACTTTGATAGTTTGATATATAATTGAGAACGAATGCAAAAAACAGTCCACTCTAAGAACAGGCCGCTTGGACACTTTCAGAACAGCTCAGTTAATGACTGAAAACAGCTCTCGAAGAGATTGTCAAAAGAGACTCCGAAAACGAAACGTTGATCACTTTTGAGCAAAAGGCTGCACACACGCAATTCAAGTTGCTCTGATTGTCATTTAGAGTTACATTATAGGAGCATTCAGCAACAAGTCAAAATGTGCTCCAGAAAAGCAGAAAACAACACTGATAGAACTTGAGAACGAATGCAAAAACAGTCCACTCTCAGAACAGGCCGCTTGGACACTTTCAGAACAGCTCTGTTAATGACTGAAAACAGCTCTCGAAGAGATTGTCAAAAGAGACTCTGAAAACGAAACGTTGATTACTTTTGAGCAAAAGGCTGCACACACGCAATTCAAGTTGCTCTGATTGTCATTTAGAGTAACATTATAGGATTATTCAACAACAAGTCAAAATGTGCTCGTGAAAGGCAGAAAACAACACTTTGATAGTTTGATATAACTTGAGAACGAATGCAAAAAACAGTCCACTCTAAGAACAGGCCGCTTGGACACTTTCAGAACAGCTCTGTTAATGACTGAAAACAGCTCTCGAAGAGATTGTCAAAAGAGACTCTGAAAACGAAACGTTGATCACTTTTGAGCAAAAGGCTGCACACACGCAATTCAAGTTGCTCTGATTGTCATTTAGAGTTACATTATAGGAGCATTCAGCAACAAGTCAAAATGTGCTCCAGAAAAGCAGAAAACAACACTGATAGAACTTGAGAACGAATGCAAAAACAGTCCACTCTCAGAACAGGCCGCTTGGACACTTTCAGAACAGCTCTGTTAATGACTGAAAACAGCTCTCGAAGAGATTGTCAAAAGAGACTCTGAAAACGAAACGTTGATTACTTTTGAGCAAAAGGCTGCACACACGCAATTCAAGTTGCTCTGATTGTCATTTAGAGTAACATTATAGGATTATTCAACAACAAGTCAAAATGTGCTCGTGAAAGGCAGAAAACAACACTTTGATAGTTTGATATAAATTGAGAACGAATGCAAAAAACAGTCCACTCTAAGAACAGGCCGCTTGGACACTTTCAGAACAGCTCTGTTAATGACTGAAAACAGCTCTCGAAGAGATTGTCAAAAGAGACTCCGAAAACGAAACGTTGATCACTTTTGAGCAAAAGGCTGCACACACGCAATTCAAGTTGCTCTGATTGTCATTTAGAGTAACATTATAGGATTATTCAACAACAAGTCAAAATGTGCTCGTGAAAGGCAGAAAACAACACTTTGATAGTTTGATATAACTTGAGAACGAATGCAAAAAACAGTCCACTCTAAGAACAGGCCGCTTGGACACTTTCAGAACAGCTCTGTTAATGACTGAAAACAGCTCTCGAAGAGATTGTCAAAAGAGACTCCGAAAACGAAACGTTGATCACTTTTGAGCAAAAGGCTGCACACACGCAATTCAAGTTGCTCTGATTGTCATTTAGAGTTACATTATAGGATTATTCAACAACAAGTCAAAATGTGCTCGTGAAAGGCAGAAAACAACACTTTGATAGTTTGATATAACTTGAGAACGAATGCAAAAAACAGTCCACTCTAAGAACAGGCCGCTTGGACACTTTCAGAACAGCTCTGTTAATGACTGAAAACAGCTCTCGAAGAGATTGTCAAAAGAGACTCAGAAAACGAAACGTTGATCACTTTTGAGCAAAAGGCTGCACACACGCAATTCAAGTTGCTCTGATTGTCATTTAGAGTTACATTATAGGATTATTCAACAACAAGTCAAAATGTGCTCGTGAAAGGCAGAAAACAACACTTTGATAGTTTGATATATAATTGAGAACGAATGCAAAAAACAGTCCACTCTAAGAACAGGCCGCTTGGACACTTTCAGAACAGCTCTGTTAATGACTGAAAACAGCTCTCGAAGAGATTGTCAAAAGAGACTCCGAAAACGAAACGTTGATCACTTTTGAGCAAAAGGCTGCACACACGCAATTCAAGTTGCTCTGATTGTCATTTAGAGTTACATTATATGATTATTCAGCAACAAGTCAAAATGTGCTCCAGAAAGGCAGAAAACAAAACTTTGATAGTTTGATATAACTTGAGAACGAATGCAAAAAACAGTCCACTCTAAGAACAGGCCGCTTGGACACTTTCAGAACAGCTCTGTTAATGACTGAAAACAGCTCTCGAAGAGATTGTCAAAAGAGACTCCGAAAACGAAACGTTGATCACTTTTGAGCAAAAGGCTGCACACACGCAATTCAAGTTGCTCTGATTGTCATTTAGAGTTACATTATAGGATTATTCAACAACAAGTCAAAATGTGCTCGTGAAAGGCAGAAAACAACACTTTGATAGTTTGATATAACTTGAGAACGAATGCAAAAAACAGTCCACTCTAAGAACAGGCCGCTTGGACACTTTCAGAACAGCTCTGTTAATGACTGAAAACAGCTCTCGAAGAGATTGTCAAAAGAGACTCTGAAAACGAAACGTTGATCACTTTTGAGCAAAAGGCTGCACACACGCAATTCAAGTTGCTCTGATTGTCATTTAGAGTTACATTATAGGATTATTCAACAACAAGTCAAAATGTGCTCGTGAAAGGCAGAAAACAACACTTTGATAGTTTGATATAACTTGAGAACGAATGCAAAAAACAGTCCACTCTAAGAACAGGCCGCTTGGACACTTTCAGAACAGCTCTGTTAATGACTGAAAACAGCTCTCGAAGAGATTGTCAAAAGAGACTCCGAAAACGAAACGTTGATCACTTTTGAGCAAAAGGCTGCACACACGCAATTCAAGTTGCTCTGATTGTCATTTAGAGTTACATTATAGGATTATTCAACAACAAGTCAAAATGTGCTCGTAAAAGGCAGAAAACAACACTTTGATAGTTTGATATAACTTGAGAACGAATGCAAAAAACAGTCCACTCTAAGAACAGGCCGCTTGGACACTTTCAGAACAGCTCTGTTAATGACTGAAAACAGCTCTCGAAGAGATTGTCAAAAGAGACTCCGAAAACGAAACGTTGATCACTTTTGAGCAAAAGGCTGCACACACGCAATTCAAGTTGCTCTGATTGTCATTTAGAGTTACATTATAGGATTATTCAACAACAAGTCAAAATGTGCTCGTGAAAGGCAGAAAACAACACTTTGATAGTTTGATATAACTTGAGAACGAATGCAAAAAACAGTCCACTCTAAGAACAGGCCGCTTGGACACTTTCAGAACAGCTCTGTTAATGACTGAAAACAGCTCTCGAAGAGATTGTCAAAAGAGACTCCGAAAACGAAACGTTGATCACTTTTGAGCAAAAGGCTGCACACACGCAATTCAAGTTGCTCTGATTGTCATTTAGAGTTACATTATAGGATTATTCAACAACAAGTCAAAATGTGCTCGTGAAAGGCAGAAAACAACACTTTGATAGTTTGATATAACTTGAGAACGAATGCAAAAAACAGTCCACTCTAAGAACAGGCCGCTTGGACACTTTCAGAACAGCTCTGTTAATGACTGAAAACAGCTCTCGAAGAGATTGTCAAAAGAGACTCCGAAAACGAAACGTTGATCACTTTTGAGCAAAAGGCTACACACACGCAATTCAAGTTGCTCTGATTGTCATTTAGAGTTACATTATAGGATTATTCAACAACAAGTCAAAATGTGCTCGTGAAAGGCAGAAAACAACACTTTGATAGTTTGATATATAATTGAGAACGAATGCAAAAAACAGTCCACTCTAAGAACAGGCCGCTTGGACACTTTCAGAACAGCTCAGTTAATGACTGAAAACAGCTCTCGAAGAGATTGTCAAAAGAGACTCCGAAAACGAAACGTTGATCACTTTTGAGCAAAAGGCTGCACACACGCAATTCAAGTTGCTCTGATTGTCATTTAGAGTTACATTATAGGAGCATTCAGCAACAAGTCAAAATGTGCTCCAGAAAAGCAGAAAACAACACTGATAGAACTTGAGAACGAATGCAAAAACAGTCCACTCTCAGAACAGGCCGCTTGGACACTTTCAGAACAGCTCTGTTAATGACTGAAAACAGCTCTCGAAGAGATTGTCAAAAGAGACTCTGAAAACGAAACGTTGATTACTTTTGAGCAAAAGGCTGCACACACGCAATTCAAGTTGCTCTGATTGTCATTTAGAGTAACATTATAGGATTATTCAACAACAAGTCAAAATGTGCTCGTGAAAGGCAGAAAACAACACTTTGATAGTTTGATATAAATTGAGAACGAATGCAAAAAACAGTCCACTCTAAGAACAGGCCGCTTGGACACTTTCAGAACAGCTCTGTTAATGACTGAAAACAGCTCTCGAAGAGATTGTCAAAAGAGACTCCGAAAACGAAACGTTGATCACTTTTGAGCAAAAGGCTGCACACACGCAATTCAAGTTGCTCTGATTGTCATTTAGAGTAACATTATAGGATTATTCAACAACAAGTCAAAATGTGCTCGTGAAAGGCAGAAAACAACACTTTGATAGTTTGATATAACTTGAGAACGAATGCAAAAAACAGTCCACTCTAAGAACAGGCCGCTTGGACACTTTCAGAACAGCTCTGTTAATGACTGAAAACAGCTCTCGAAGAGATTGTCAAAAGAGACTCCGAAAACGAAACGTTGATCACTTTTGAGCAAAAGGCTGCACACACGCAATTCAAGTTGCTCTGATTGTCATTTAGAGTTACATTATAGGATTATTCAACAACAAGTCAAAATGTGCTCGTGAAAGGCAGAAAACAACACTTTGATAGTTTGATATAACTTGAGAACGAATGCAAAAAACAGTCCACTCTAAGAACAGGCCGCTTGGACACTTTCAGAACAGCTCTGTTAATGACTGAAAACAGCTCTCGAAGAGATTGTCAAAAGAGACTCAGAAAACGAAACGTTGATCACTTTTGAGCAAAAGGCTGCACACACGCAATTCAAGTTGCTCTGATTGTCATTTAGAGTTACATTATAGGATTATTCAACAACAAGTCAAAATGTGCTCGTGAAAGGCAGAAAACAACACTTTGATAGTTTGATATATAATTGAGAACGAATGCAAAAAACAGTCCACTCTAAGAACAGGCCGCTTGGACACTTTCAGAACAGCTCTGTTAATGACTGAAAACAGCTCTCGAAGAGATTGTCAAAAGAGACTCCGAAAACGAAACGTTGATCACTTTTGAGCAAAAGGCTGCACACACGCAATTCAAGTTGCTCTGATTGTCATTTAGAGTTACATTATATGATTATTCAGCAACAAGTCAAAATGTGCTCCAGAAAGGCAGAAAACAAAACTTTGATAGTTTGATATAACTTGAGAACGAATGCAAAAAACAGTCCACTCTAAGAACAGGCCGCTTGGACACTTTCAGAACAGCTCTGTTAATGACTGAAAACAGCTCTCGAAGAGATTGTCAAAAGAGACTCCGAAAACGAAACGTTGATCACTTTTGAGCAAAAGGCTGCACACACGCAATTCAAGTTGCTCTGATTGTCATTTAGAGTTACATTATAGGATTATTCAACAACAAGTCAAAATGTGCTCGTGAAAGGCAGAAAACAACACTTTGATAGTTTGATATAACTTGAGAACGAATGCAAAAAACAGTCCACTCTAAGAACAGGCCGCTTGGACACTTTCAGAACAGCTCTGTTAATGACTGAAAACAGCTCTCGAAGAGATTGTCAAAAGAGACTCTGAAAACGAAACGTTGATCACTTTTGAGCAAAAGGCTGCACACACGCAATTCAAGTTGCTCTGATTGTCATTTAGAGTTACATTATAGGATTATTCAACAACAAGTCAAAATGTGCTCGTGAAAGGCAGAAAACAACACTTTGATAGTTTGATATAACTTGAGAACGAATGCAAAAAACAGTCCACTCTAAGAACAGGCCGCTTGGACACTTTCAGAACAGCTCTGTTAATGACTGAAAACAGCTCTCGAAGAGATTGTCAAAAGAGACTCCGAAAACGAAACGTTGATCACTTTTGAGCAAAAGGCTGCACACACGCAATTCAAGTTGCTCTGATTGTCATTTAGAGTTACATTATAGGATTATTCAACAACAAGTCAAAATGTGCTCGTGAAAGGCAGAAAACAACACTTTGATAGTTTGATATAACTTGAGAACGAATGCAAAAAACAGTCCACTCTAAGAACAGGCCGCTTGGACACTTTCAGAACAGCTCTGTTAATGACTGAAAACAGCTCTCGAAGAGATTGTCAAAAGAGACTCCGAAAACGAAACGTTGATCACTTTTGAGCAAAAGGCTGCACACACGCAATTCAAGTTGCTCTGATTGTCATTTAGAGTTACATTATAGGATTATTCAACAACAAGTCAAAATGTGCTCGTGAAAGGCAGAAAACAACACTTTGATAGTTTGATATAACTTGAGAACGAATGCAAAAAACAGTCCACTCTAAGAACAGGCCGCTTGGACACTTTCAGAACAGCTCTGTTAATGACTGAAAACAGCTCTCGAAGAGATTGTCAAAAGAGACTCCGAAAACGAAACGTTGATCACTTTTGAGCAAAAGGCTGCACACACGCAATTCAAGTTGCTCTGATTGTCATTTAGAGTTACATTATAGGAGCATTCAGCAACAAGTCAAAATGTGCTCCAGAAAAGCAGAAAACAACACTGATAGAACTTGAGAACGAATGCAAAAACAGTCCACTCTCAGAACAGGCCGCTTGGACACTTTCAGAACAGCTCTGTTAATGACTGAAAACAGCTCTCGAAGAGATTGTCAAAAGAGACTCTGAAAACGAAACGTTGATTACTTTTGAGCAAAAGGCTGCACACACGCAATTCAAGTTGCTCTGATTGTCATTTAGAGTAACATTATAGGATTATTCAACAACAAGTCAAAATGTGCTCGTGAAAGGCAGAAAACAACACTTTGATAGTTTGATATAACTTGAGAACGAATGCAAAAAACAGTCCACTCTAAGAACAGGCCGCTTGGACACTTTCAGAACAGCTCTGTTAATGACTGAAAACAGCTCTCGAAGAGATTGTCAAAAGAGACTCTGAAAACGAAACGTTGATTACTTTTGAGCAAAAGGCTGCACACACGCAATTCAAGTTGCTCTGATTGTCATTTAGAGTAACATTATAGGATTATTCAACAACAAGTCAAAATGTGCTCGTGAAAGGCAGAAAACAACACTTTGATAGTTTGATATAAATTGAGAACGAATGCAAAAAACAGTCCACTCTAAGAACAGGCCGCTTGGACACTTTCAGAACAGCTCTGTTAATGACTGAAAACAGCTCTCGAAGAGATTGTCAAAAGAGACTCCGAAAACGAAACGTTGATCACTTTTGAGCAAAAGGCTGCACACACGCAATTCAAGTTGCTCTGATTGTCATTTAGAGTTACATTATAGGATTATTCAACAACAAGTCAAAATGTGCTCGTGAAAGGCAGAAAACAACACTTTGATAGTTTGATATAACTTGAGAACGAATGCAAAAAACAGTCCACTCTAAGAACAGGCCGCTTGGACACTTTCAGAACAGCTCTGTTAATGACTGAAAACAGCTCTCGAAGAGATTGTCAAAAGAGACTCCGAAAACGAAACGTTGATCACTTTTGAGCAAAAGGCTGCACACACGCAATTCAAGTTGCTCTGATTGTCATTTAGAGTTACATTATAGAATTATTCAACAACAAGTCAAAATGTGCTCGTGAAAGGCAGAAAACAACACTTTGATAGTTTGATATAACTTGAGAACGAATGCAAAAAACAGTCCACTCTAAGAACAGGCCGCTTGGACACTTTCAGAACAGCTCTGTTAATGACTGAAAACAGCTCTCGAAGAGATTGTCAAAAGAGACTCCGAAAACGAAACGTTGATCACTTTTGAGCAAAAGGCTGCACACACGCAATTCAAGTTGCTCTGATTGTCATTTAGAGTTACATTATAGGATTATTCAACAACAAGTCAAAATGTGCTCGTGAAAGGCAGAAAACAACACTTTGATAGTTTGATATAACTTGAGAACGAATGCAAAAAACAGTCCACTCTAAGAACAGGCCGCTTGGACACTTTCAGAACAGCTCTGTTAATGACTGAAAACAGCTCTCGAAGAGATTGTCAAAAGAGACTCCGAAAACGAAACGTTGATCACTTTTGAGCAAAAGGCTGCACACACGCAATTCAAGTTGCTCTGATTGTCATTTAGAGTTACATTATAGGATTATTCAACAACAAGTCAAAATGTGCTCGTGAAAGGCAGAAAACAACACTTTGATAGTTTGATATATCATTGAGAACGAATGCAAAAAACAGTCCACTCTAAGAACAGGCCGCTTGGACACTTTCAGAACAGCTCAGTTAATGACTGAAAACAGCTCTCGAAGAGATTGTCAAAAGAGACTCCGAAAACGAAACGTTGATCACTTTTGAGCAAAAGGCTGCACACACGCAATTCAAGTTGCTCTGATTGTCATTTAGAGTTACATTATAGGAGCATTCAGCAACAAGTCAAAATGTGCTCCAGAAAAGCAGAAAACAACACTGATAGAACTTGAGAACGAATGCAAAAACAGTCCACTCTCAGAACAGGCCGCTTGGACACTTTCAGAACAGCTCTGTTAATGACTGAAAACAGCTCTCGAAGAGATTGTCAAAAGAGACTCTGAAAACGAAACGTTGATTACTTTTGAGCAAAAGGCTGCACACACGCAATTCAAGTTGCTCTGATTGTCATTTAGAGTAACATTATAGGATTATTCAACAACAAGTCAAAATGTGCTCGTGAAAGGCAGAAAACAACACTTTGATAGTTTGATATAACTTGAGAACGAATGCAAAAAACAGTCCACTCTAAGAACAGGCCGCTTGGACACTTTCAGAACAGCTCTGTTAATGACTGAAAACAGCTCTCGAAGAGATTGTCAAAAGAGACTCAGAAAACGAAACGTTGATCACTTTTGAGCAAAAGGCTGCACACACGCAATTCAAGTTGCTCTGATTGTCATTTAGAGTTACATTATAGGATTATTCAACAACAAGTCAAAATGTGCTCGTGAAAGGCAGAAAACAACACTTTGATAGTTTGATATATAATTGAGAACGAATGCAAAAAACAGTCCACTCTAAGAACAGGCCGCTTGGACACTTTCAGAACAGCTCTGTTAATGACTGAAAACAGCTCTCGAAGAGATTGTCAAAAGAGACTCCGAAAACGAAACGTTGATCACTTTTGAGCAAAAGGCTGCACACACGCAATTCAAGTTGCTCTGATTGTCATTTAGAGTTACATTATATGATTATTCAGCAACAAGTCAAAATGTGCTCCAGAAAGGCAGAAAACAAAACTTTGATAGTTTGATATAACTTGAGAACGAATGCAAAAAACAGTCCACTCTAAGAACAGGCCGCTTGGACACTTTCAGAACAGCTCTGTTAATGACTGAAAACAGCTCTCGAAGAGATTGTCAAAAGAGACTCCGAAAACGAAACGTTGATCACTTTTGAGCAAAAGGCTGCACACACGCAATTCAAGTTGCTCTGATTGTCATTTAGAGTTACATTATAGGATTATTCAACAACAAGTCAAAATGTGCTCGTGAAAGGCAGAAAACAACACTTTGATAGTTTGATATAACTTGAGAACGAATGCAAAAAACAGTCCACTCTAAGAACAGGCCGCTTGGACACTTTCAGAACAGCTCTGTTAATGACTGAAAACAGCTCTCGAAGAGATTGTCAAAAGAGACTCTGAAAACGAAACGTTGATCACTTTTGAGCAAAAGGCTGCACACACGCAATTCAAGTTGCTCTGATTGTCATTTAGAGTTACATTATAGGATTATTCAACAACAAGTCAAAATGTGCTCGTGAAAGGCAGAAAACAACACTTTGATAGTTTGATATAACTTGAGAACGAATGCAAAAAACAGTCCACTCTAAGAACAGGCCGCTTGGACACTTTCAGAACAGCTCTGTTAATGACTGAAAACAGCTCTCGAAGAGATTGTCAAAAGAGACTCCGAAAACGAAACGTTGATCACTTTTGAGCAAAAGGCTGCACACACGCAATTCAAGTTGCTCTGATTGTCATTTAGAGTTACATTATAGGATTATTCAACAACAAGTCAAAATGTGCTCGTAAAAGGCAGAAAACAACACTTTGATAGTTTGATATAACTTGAGAACGAATGCAAAAAACAGTCCACTCTAAGAACAGGCCGCTTGGACACTTTCAGAACAGCTCTGTTAATGACTGAAAACAGCTCTCGAAGAGATTGTCAAAAGAGACTCCGAAAACGAAACGTTGATCACTTTTGAGCAAAAGGCTGCACACACGTAATTCAAGTTGCTCTGATTGTCATTTAGAGTTACATTATAGGATTATTCAACAACAAGTCAAAATGTGCTCGTGAAAGGCAGAAAACAACACTTTGATAGTTTGATATAACTTGAGAACGAATACAAAAAACAGTCCACTCTAAGAACAGGCCGCTTGGACACTTTCAGAACAGCTCTGTTAATGACTGAAAACAGCTCTCGAAGAGATTGTCAAAAGAGACTCCGAAAACGAAACGTTGATCACTTTTGAGCAAAAGGCTGCACACACGCAATTCAAGTTGCTCTGATTGTCATTTAGAGTTACATTATAGGATTATTCAACAACAAGTCAAAATGTGCTCGTGAAAGGCAGAAAACAACACTTTGATAGTTTGATATAACTTGAGAACGAATGCAAAAAACAGTCCACTCTAAGAACAGGCCGCTTGGACACTTTCAGAACAGCTCTGTTAATGACTGAAAACAGCTCTCGAAGAGATTGTCAAAAGAGACTCTGAAAACGAAACGTTGATCACTTTTGAGTAAAAGGCTGCACACACGCAATTCAAGTTGCTCTGATTGTCATTTAGAGTTACATTATAGGATTATTCAACAACAAGTCAAAATGTGCTCGTGAAAGGCAGAAAACAACACTTTGATAGTTTGATATAACTTGAGAACGAATGCAAAAAACAGTCCACTCTAAGAACAGGCCGCTTGGACACTTTCAGAACAGCTCTGTTAATGACTGAAAACAGCTCTCGAAGAGATTGTCAAAAGAGACTCCGAAAACGAAACGTTGATCACTTTTGAGCAAAAGGCTGCACACACGCAATTCAAGTTGCTCTGATTGTCATTTAGAGTAACATTATAGGATTATTCAACAACAAGTCAAAATGTGCTCGTGAAAGGCAGAAAACAACACTTTGATAGTTTGATATAACTTGAGAACGAATGCAAAAAACAGTCCACTCTAAGAACAGGCCGCTTGGACACTTTCAGAACAGCTCTGTTAATGACTGAAAACAGCTCTCGAAGAGATTGTCAAAAGAGACTCCGAAAACGAAACGTTGATCACTTTTGAGCAAAAGGCTGCACACACGCAATTCAAGTTGCTCTGATTGTCATTTAGAGTTACATTATAGGATTATTCAACAACAAGTCAAAATGTGCTCGTGAAAGGCAGAAAACAACACTTTGATAGTTTGATATAACTTGAGAACGAATGCAAAAAACAGTCCACTCTAAGAACAGGCCGCTTGGACACTTTCAGAACAGCTCTGTTAATGACTGAAAACAGCTCTCGAAGAGATTGTCAAAAGAGACTCTGAAAACGAAACGTTGATCACTTTTGAGCAAAAGGCTGCACACACGCAATTCAAGTTGCTCTGATTGTCATTTAGAGTTACATTATAGGATTATTCAACAACAAGTCAAAATGTGCTCGTGAAAGGCAGAAAACAACACTTTGATAGTTTGATATAACTTGAGAACGAATGCAAAAAACAGTCCACTCTAAGAACAGGCCGCTTGGACACTTTCAGAACAGCTCTGTTAATGACTGAAAACAGCTCTCGAAGAGATTGTCAAAAGAGACTCCGAAAACGAAACGTTGATCACTTTTGAGCAAAAGGCTGCACACACGCAATTCAAGTTGCTCTGATTGTCATTTAGAGTAACATTATAGGATTATTCAACAACAAGTCAAAATGTGCTCGTGAAAGGCAGAAAACAACACTTTGATAGTTTGATATAACTTGAGAACGAATGCAAAAAACAGTCCACTCTAAGAACAGGCCGCTTGGACACTTTCAGAACAGCTCTGTTAATGACTGAAAACAGCTCTCGAAGAGATTGTCAAAAGAGACTCCGAAAACGAAACGTTGATCACTTTTGAGCAAAAGGCTGCACACACGCAATTCAAGTTGCTCTGATTGTCATTTAGAGTTACATTATAGGATTATTCAACAACAAGTCAAAATGTGCTCGTGAAAGGCAGAAAACAACACTTTGATAGTTTGATATAACTTGAGAACGAATGCAAAAAACAGTCCACTCTAAGAACAGGCCGCTTGGACACTTTCAGAACAGCTCTGTTAATGACTGAAAACAGCTCTCGAAGAGATTGTCAAAAGAGACTCTGAAAACGAAACGTTGATCACTTTTGAGCAAAAGGCTGCACACACGCAATTCAAGTTGCTCTGATTGTCATTTAGAGTTACATTATAGGATTATTCAACAACAAGTCAAAATGTGCTCGTGAAAGGCAGAAAACAACACTTTGATAGTTTGATATAACTTGAGAACGAATGCAAAAAACAGTCCACTCTAAGAACAGGCCGCTTGGACACTTTCAGAACAGCTCTGTTAATGACTGAAAACAGCTCTCGAAGAGATTGTCAAAAGAGACTCCGAAAACGAAACGTTGATCACTTTTGAGCAAAAGGCTGCACACACGCAATTCAAGTTGCTCTGATTGTCATTTAGAGTTACATTATAGGATTATTCAACAACAAGTCAAAATGTGCTCGTGAAAGGCAGAAAACAACACTTTGATAGTTTGATATAACTTGAGAACGAATGCAAAAAACAGTCCACTCTCAGAACAGGCCGCTTGGACACTTTCAGAACAGCTCTGTTAATGACTGAAAACAGCTCTCGAAGAGATTGTCAAAAGAGACTCCGAAAACGAAACGTTGATCACTTTTGAGCAAAAGGCTGCACACACGCAATTCAAGTTGCTCTGATTGTCATTTAGAGTAACATTATAGGATTATTCAACAACAAGTCAAAATGTGCTCGTGAAAGGCAGAAAACAACACTTTGATAGTTTGATATAACTTGAGAACGAATGCAAAAAACAGTCCACTCTAAGAACAGGCCGCTTGGACACTTTCAGAACAGCTCTGTTAATGATTGAAAACAGCTCTCGAAGAGATTGTCAAAAGAGACTCCGAAAACGAAACGTTGATCACTTTTGAGCAAAAGGCTGCACACACGCAATTCAAGTTGCTCTGATTGTCATTTAGAGTTACATTATAGGATTATTCAACAACAAGTCAAAATGTGCTCGTGAAAGGCAGAAAACAACACTTTGATAGTTTGATATAACTTGAGAACGAATGCAAAAAACAGTCCACTCTAAGAACAGGCCGCTTGGACACTTTCAGAACAGCTCTGTTAATGACTGAAAACAGCTCTCGAAGAGATTGTCAAAAGAGACTGAAAACGAAACGTTGATCACTTTTGAGCAAAAGGCTGCACACACGCAATTCAAGTTGCTCTGATTGTCATTTAGAGTTACATTATAGGATTATTCAACAACAAGTCAAAATGTGCTCGTGAAAGGCAGAAAACAACACTTTGATAGTTTGATATAACTTGAGAACGAATGCAAAAAACAGTCCACTCTAAGAACAGGCCGCTTGGACACTTTCAGAACAGCTCTGTTAATGACTGAAAACAGCTCTCGAAGAGATTGTCAAAAGAGACTCCGAAAACGAAACGTTGATCACTTTTGAGCAAAAGGCTGCACACACGCAATTCAAGTTGCTCTGATTGTCATTTAGAGTTACATTATAGGATTATTCAACAACAAGTCAAAATGTGCTCGTGAAAGGCAGAAAACAACACTTTGATAGTTTGATATAACTTGAGAACGAATGCAAAAAACAGTCCACTCTCAGAACAGGCCGCTTGGACACTTTCAGAACAGCTCTGTTAATGACTGAAAACAGCTCTCGAAGAGATTGTCAAAAGAGACTCCGAAAACGAAACGTTGATCACTTTTGAGCAAAAGGCTGCACACACGTAATTCAAGTTGCTCTGATTGTCATTTAGAGTTACATTATAGGATTATTCAACAACAAGTCAAAATGTGCTCGTGAAAGGCAGAAAACAACACTTTGATAGTTTGATATAACTTGAGAACGAATACAAAAAACAGTCCACTCTAAGAACAGGCCGCTTGGACACTTTCAGAACAGCTCTGTTAATGACTGAAAACAGCTCTCGAAGAGATTGTCAAAAGAGACTCCGAAAACGAAACGTTGATCACTTTTGAGCAAAAGGCTGCACACACGCAATTCAAGTTGCTCTGATTGTCATTTAGAGTTACATTATATGATTATTCAGCAACAAGTCAAAATGTGCTCCAGAAAGGCAGAAAACAAAACTTTGATAGTTTGATATAACTTGAGAACGAATGCAAAAAACAGTCCACTCTAAGAACAGGCCGCTTGGACACTTTCAGAACAGCTCTGTTAATGACTGAAAACAGCTCTCGAAGAGATTGTCAAAAGAGACTCCGAAAACGAAACGTTGATCACTTTTGAGCAAAAGGCTGCACACACGCAATTCAAGTTGCTCTGATTGTCATTTAGAGTTACATTATAGGATTATTCAACAACAAGTCAAAATGTGCTCGTGAAAGGCAGAAAACAACACTTTGATAGTTTGATATAACTTGAGAACGAATGCAAAAAACAGTCCACTCTAAGAACAGGCCGCTTGGACACTTTCAGAACAGCTCTGTTAATGACTGAAAACAGCTCTCGAAGAGATTGTCAAAAGAGACTCTGAAAACGAAACGTTGATCACTTTTGAGCAAAAGGCTGCACACACGCAATTCAAGTTGCTCTGATTGTCATTTAGAGTTACATTATAGGATTATTCAACAACAAGTCAAAATGTGCTCGTGAAAGGCAGAAAACAACACTTTGATAGTTTGATATAACTTGAGAACGAATGCAAAAAACAGTCCACTCTAAGAACAGGCCGCTTGGACACTTTCAGAACAGCTCTGTTAATGACTGAAAACAGCTCTCGAAGAGATTGTCAAAAGAGACTCCGAAAACGAAACGTTGATCACTTTTGAGCAAAAGGCTGCACACACGCAATTCAAGTTGCTCTGATTGTCATTTAGAGTTACATTATAGGATTATTCAACAACAAGTCAAAATGTGCTCGTGAAAGGCAGAAAACAACACTTTGATAGTTTGATATAACTTGAGAACGAATGCAAAAAACAGTCCACTCTCAGAACAGGCCGCTTGGACACTTTCAGAACAGCTCTGTTAATGACTGAAAACAGCTCTCGAAGAGATTGTCAAAAGAGACTCCGAAAACGAAACGTTGATCACTTTTGAGCAAAAGGCTGCACACACGCAATTCAAGTTGCTCTGATTGTCATTTAGAGTTACATTATAGGATTATTCAACAACAAGTCAAAATGTGCTCGTGAAAGGCAGAAAACAACACTTTGATAGTTTGATATAACTTGAGAACGAATGCAAAAAACAGTCCACTCTAAGAACAGGCCGCTTGGACACTTTCAGAACAGCTCTGTTAATGACTGAAAACAGCTCTCGAAGAGATTGTCAAAAGAGACTCCGAAAACGAAACGTTGATCACTTTTGAGCAAAAGGCTGCACACACGCAATTCAAGTTGCTCTGATTGTCATTTAGAGTTACATTATAGGATTATTCAACAACAAGTCAAAATGTGCTCGTGAAAGGCAGAAAACAACACTTTGATAGTTTGATATAACTTGAGAACGAATGCAAAAAACAGTCCACTCTAAGAACAGGCCGCTTGGACACTTTCAGAACAGCTCTGTTAATGACTGAAAACAGCTCTCGAAGAGATTGTCAAAAGAGACTCCGAAAACGAAACGTTGATCACTTTTGAGCAAAAGGCTGCACACACGCAATTCAAGTTGCTCTGATTGTCATTTAGAGTTACATTATAGGATTATTCAACAACAAGTCAAAATGTGCTCGTGAAAGGCAGAAAACAACACTTTGATAGTTTGATATAACTTGAGAACGAATGCAAAAAACAGTCCACTCTAAGAACAGGCCGCTTGGACACTTTCAGAACAGCTCTGTTAATGACTGAAAACAGCTCTCGAAGAGATTGTCAAAAGAGACTCCGAAAACGAAACGTTGATCACTTTTGAGCAAAAGTCTGCACACACGCAATTCAAGTTGCTCTGATTGTCATTTAGAGTTACATTATAGGATTATTCAACAACAAGTCAAAATGTGCTCGTGAAAGGCAGAAAACAACACTTTGATAGTTTGATATAACTTGAGAACGAATGCAAAAAACAGTCCACTCTAAGAACAGGCCGCTTGGACACTTTCAGAACAGCTCTGTTAATGACTGAAAACAGCTCTCGAAGAGATTGTCAAAAGAGACTCCGAAAACGAAACGTTGATCACTTTTGAGCAAAAGGCTGCACACACGCAATTCAAGTTGCTCTGATTGTCATTTAGAGTTACATTATAGGATTATTCAACAACAAGTCAAAATGTGCTCGTGAAAGGCAGAAAACAACACTTTGATAGTTTGATATAACTTGAGAACGAATGCAAAAAACAGTCCACTCTAAGAACAGGCCGCTTGGACACTTTCAGAACAGCTCTGTTAATGACTGAAAACAGCTCTCGAAGAGATTGTCAAAAGAGACTCCGAAAACGAAACGTTGATCACTTTTGAGCAAAAGGCTGCACACACGCAATTCAAGTTGCTCTGATTGTCATTTAGAGTTACATTATAGGATTATTCAACAACAAGTCAAAATGTGCTCGTGAAAGGCAGAAAACAACACTTTGATAGTTTGATATAACTTGAGAACGAATGCAAAAAACAGTCCACTCTAAGAACAGGCCGCTTGGACACTTTCAGAACAGCTCTGTTAATGACTGAAAACAGCTCTCGAAGAGATTGTCAAAAGAGACTCCGAAAACGAAACGTTGATCACTTTTGAGCAAAAGTCTGCACACACGCAATTCAAGTTGCTCTGATTGTCATTTAGAGTTACATTATAGGATTATTCAACAACAAGTCAAAATGTGCTCGTGAAAGGCAGAAAACAACACTTTGATAGTTTGATATATAATTGAGAACGAATGCAAAAAACAGTCCACTCTAAGAACAGGCCGCTTGGACACTTTCAGAACAGCTCAGTTAATGACTGAAAACAGCTCTCGAAGAGATTGTCAAAAGAGACTCCGAAAACGAAACGTTGATCACTTTTGAGCAAAAGGCTGCACACACGCAATTCAAGTTGCTCTGATTGTCATTTAGAGTTACATTATATGATTATTCAGCAACAAGTCAAAATGTGCTCCAGAAAGGCAGAAAACAAAACTTTGATAGTTTGATATAACTTGAGAACGAATGCAAAAAACAGTCCACTCTAAGAACAGGCCGCTTGGACACTTTCAGAACAGCTCTGTTAATGACTGAAAACAGCTCTCGAAGAGATTGTCAAAAGAGACTCCGAAAACGAAACGTTGATCACTTTTGAGCAAAAGGCTGCACACACGCAATTCAAGTTGCTCTGATTGTCATTTAGAGTTACATTATATGATTATTCAGCAACAAGTCAAAATGTGCTCCAGAAAGGCAGAAAACAAAACTTTGATAGTTTGATATAACTTGAGAACGAATGCAAAAAACAGTCCACTCTAAGAACAGGCCGCTTGGACACTTTCAGAACAGCTCTGTTAATGACTGAAAACAGCTCTCGAAGAGATTGTCAAAAGAGACTCCGAAAACGAAACGTTGATCACTTTTGAGCAAAAGGCTGCACACACGCAATTCAAGTTGCTCTGATTGTCATTTAGAGTTACATTATAGGATTATTCAACAACAAGTCAAAATGTGCTCGTGAAAGGCAGAAAACAACACTTTGATAGTTTGATATAACTTGACAACGAATGCAAAAAACAGTCCACTCTAAGAACAGGCCGCTTGGACACTTTCAGAACAGCTCTGTTAATGACTGAAAACAGCTCTCGAAGAGATTGTCAAAAGAGACTCTGAAAACGAAACGTTGATCACTTTTGAGCAAAAGGCTGCACACACGCAATTCAAGTTGCTCTGATTGTCATTTAGAGTTACATTATAGGATTATTCAACAACAAGTCAAAATGTGCTCGTGAAAGGCAGAAAACAACACTTTGATAGTTTGATATAACTTGAGAACGAATGCAAAAAACAGTCCACTCTAAGAACAGGCCGCTTGGACACTTTCAGAACAGCTCTGTTAATGACTGAAAACAGCTCTCGAAGAGATTGTCAAAAGAGACTCCGAAAACGAAACGTTGATCACTTTTGAGCAAAAGGCTGCACACACGCAATTCAAGTTGCACTGATTGTCATTTAGAGTTACATTATAGGATTATTCAACAACAAGTCAAAATGTGCTCGTGAAAGGCAGAAAACAACACTTTGATAGTTTGATATAACTTGAGAACGAATGCAAAAAACAGTCCACTCTAAGAACAGGCCGCTTGGACACTTTCAGAACAGCTCTGTTAATGACTGAAAACAGCTCTCGAAGAGATTGTCAAAAGAGACTCCGAAAACGAAACGTTGATCACTTTTGAGCAAAAGGCTGCACACACGCAATTCAAGTTGCTCTGATTGTCATTTAGAGTTACATTATAGGATTATTCAACAACAAGTCAAAATGTGCTCGTGAAAGGCAGAAAACAACACTTTGATAGTTTGATATATAATTGAGAACGAATGCAAAAAACAGTCCACTCTAAGAGCAGGCCGCTTGGACACTTTCAGAACAGCTCAGTTAATGACTGAAAACAGCTCTCGAAGAGATTGTCAAAAGAGACTCCGAAAACGAAACGTTGATCACTTTTGAGCAAAAGGCTGCACACACGCAATTCAAGTTGCTCTGATTGTCATTTAGAGTTACATTATAGGAGCATTCAGCAACAAGTCAAAATGTGCTCCAGAAAAGCAGAAAACAACACTGATAGAACTTGAGAACGAATGCAAAAACAGTCCACTCTCAGAACAGGCCGCTTGGACACTTTCAGAACAGCTCTGTTAATGACTGAAAACAGCTCTCGAAGAGATTGTCAAAAGAGACTCTGAAAACGAAACGTTGATTACTTTTGAGCAAAAGGCTGCACACACGCAATTCAAGTTGCTCTGATTGTCATTTAGAGTAACATTATAGGATTATTCAACAACAAGTCAAAATGTGCTCGTGAAAGGCAGAAAACAACACTTTGATAGTTTGATATAACTTGAGAACGAATGCAAAAAACAGTCCACTCTAAGAACAGGCCGCTTGGACACTTTCAGAACAGCTCTGTTAATGACTGAAAACAGCTCTCGAAGAGATTGTCAAAAGAGACTCCGAAAACGAAACGTTGATCACTTTTGAGCAAAAGGCTGCACACACGCAATTCAAGTTGCACTGATTGTCATTTAGAGTTACATTATAGGATTATTCAACAACAAGTCAAAATGTGCTCGTGAAAGGCAGAAAACAACACTTTGATAGTTTGATATAACTTGAGAACGAATGCAAAAAACAGTCCACTCTAAGAACAGGCCGCTTGGACACTTTCAGAACAGCTCTGTTAATGACTGAAAACAGCTCTCGAAGAGATTGTCAAAAGAGACTCCGAAAACGAAACGTTGATCACTTTTGAGCAAAAGGCTGCACACACGCAATTCAAGTTGCTCTGATTGTCATTTAGAGTTACATTATAGGATTATTCAACAACAAGTCAAAATGTGCTCGTGAAAGGCAGAAAACAACACTTTGATAGTTTGATATATAATTGAGAACGAATGCAAAAAACAGTCCACTCTAAGAGCAGGCCGCTTGGACACTTTCAGAACAGCTCAGTTAATGACTGAAAACAGCTCTCGAAGAGATTGTCAAAAGAGACTCCGAAAACGAAACGTTGATCACTTTTGAGCAAAAGGCTGCACACACGCAATTCAAGTTGCTCTGATTGTCATTTAGAGTTACATTATAGGAGCATTCAGCAACAAGTCAAAATGTGCTCCAGAAAAGCAGAAAACAACACTGATAGAACTTGAGAACGAATGCAAAAACAGTCCACTCTCAGAACAGGCCGCTTGGACACTTTCAGAACAGCTCTGTTAATGACTGAAAACAGCTCTCGAAGAGATTGTCAAAAGAGACTCTGAAAACGAAACGTTGATTACTTTTGAGCAAAAGGCTGCACACACGCAATTCAAGTTGCTCTGATTGTCATTTAGAGTAACATTATAGGATTATTCAACAACAAGTCAAAATGTGCTCGTGAAAGGCAGAAAACAACACTTTGATAGTTTGATATAACTTGAGAACGAATGCAAAAAACAGTCCACTCTAAGAACAGGCCGCTTGGACACTTTCAGAACAGCTCTGTTAATGACTGAAAACAGCTCTCGAAGAGATTGTCAAAAGAGACTCTGAAAACGAAACGTTGATTACTTTTGAGCAAAAGGCTGCACACACGCAATTCAAGTTGCTCTGATTGTCATTTAGAGTAACATTATAGGATTATTCAACAACAAGTCAAAATGTGCTCGTGAAAGGCAGAAAACAACACTTTGATAGTTTGATATAACTTGAGAACGAATGCAAAAAACAGTCCACTCTAAGAACAGGCCGCTTGGACACTTTCAGAACAGCTCTGTTAATGACTGAAAACAGCTCTCGAAGAGATTGTCAAAAGAGACTCCGAAAACGAAACGTTGATCACTTTTGAGCAAAAGGCTGCACACACGCAATTCAAGTTGCTCTGATTGTCATTTAGAGTTACATTATAGGATTATTCAACAACAAGTCAAAATGTGCTCGTGAAAGGCAGAAAACAACACTTTGATAATTTGATATAACTTGAGAACGAATGCAAAAAACAGTCCACTCTAAGAACAGGCCGCTTGGACACTTTCAGAACAGCTCTGTTAATGACTGAAAACAGCTCTCGAAGAGATTGTCAAAAGAGACTCTGAAAACGAAACGTTGATCACTTTTGAGCAAAAGGCTGCACACACGCAATTCAAGTTGCTCTGATTGTCATTTAGAGTTACATTATAGGATTATTCAACAACAAGTCAAAATGTGCTCGTGAAAGGCAGAAAACAACACTTTGATAGTTTGATATAACTTGAGAACGAATGCAAAAAACAGTCCACTCTAAGAACAGGCCGCTTGGACACTTTCAGAACAGCTCTGTTAATGACTGAAAACAGCTCTCGAAGAGATGGTCAAAAGAGACTCCGAAAACGAAACGTTGATCACTTTTGAGCAAAAGGCTGCACACACGCAATTCAAGTTGCTCTGATTGTCATTTAGAGTTACATTATAGGATTATTCAACAACAAGTCAAAATGTGCTCGTGAAAGGCAGAAAACAACACTTTGATAGTTTGATATAACTTGAGAACGAATGCAAAAAACAGTCCACTCTCAGAACAGGCCGCTTGGACACTTTCAGAACAGCTCTGTTAATGACTGAAAACAGCTCTCGAAGAGATTGTCAAAAGAGACTCCGAAAACGAAACGTTGATCACTTTTGAGCAAAAGGCTGCACACACGTAATTCAAGTTGCTCTGATTGTCATTTAGAGTTACATTATAGGATTATTCAACAACAAGTCAAAATGTGCTCGTGAAAGGCAGAAAACAACACTTTGATAGTTTGATATAACTTGAGAACGAATGCAAAAAACAGTCCACTCTAAGAACAGGCCGCTTGGACACTTTCAGAACAGCTCTGTTAATGACTGAAAACAGCTCTCGAAGAGATTGTCAAAAGAGACTCCGAAAACGAAACGTTGATCACTTTTGAGCAAAAGGCTGCACACACGCAATTCAAGTTGCTCTGATTGTCATTTAGAGTAACATTATAGGATTATTCAACAACAAGTCAAAATGTGCTCGTGAAAGGCAGAAAACAACACTTTGATAGTTTGATATAACTTGAGAACGAATGCAAAAAACAGTCCACTCTAAGAACAGGCCGCTTGGACACTTTCAGAACAGCTCTGTTAATGACTGAAAACAGCTCTCGAAGAGATTGTCAAAAGAGACTCCGAAAACGAAACGTTGATCACTTTTGAGCAAAAGGCTGCACACACGCAATTCAAGTTGCTCTGATTGTCATTTAGAGTTACATTATAGGATTATTCAACAACAAGTCAAAATGTGCTCGTGAAAGGCAGAAAACAACACTTTGATAGTTTGATATAACTTGAGAACGAATGCAAAAAACAGTCCACTCTAAGAACAGGCCGCTTGGACACTTTCAGAACAGCTCTGTTAATGACTGAAAACAGCTCTCGAAGAGATTGTCAAAAGAGACTCTGAAAACGAAACGTTGATCACTTTTGAGCAAAAGGCTGCACACACGCAATTCAAGTTGCTCTGATTGTCATTTAGAGTTACATTATAGGATTATTCAACAACAAGTCAAAATGTGCTCGTGAAAGGCAGAAAACAACACTTTGATAGTTTGATATAACTTGAGAACGAATGCAAAAAACAGTCCACTCTAAGAACAGGCCGCTTGGACACTTTCAGAACAGCTCTGTTAATGACTGAAAACAGCTCTCGAAGAGATTGTCAAAAGAGACTCCGAAAACGAAACGTTGATCACTTTTGAGCAAAAGGCTGCACACACGCAATTCAAGTTGCTCTGATTGTCATTTAGAGTTACATTATAGGATTATTCAACAACAAGTCAAAATGTGCTCGTGAAAGGCAGAAAACAACACTTTGATAGTTTGATATAACTTGAGAACGAATGCAAAAAACAGTCCACTCTCAGAACAGGCCGCTTGGACACTTTCAGAACAGCTCTGTTAATGACTGAAAACAGCTCTCGAAGAGATTGTCAAAAGAGACTCCGAAAACGAAACGTTGATCACTTTTGAGCAAAAGGCTGCACACACGTAATTCAAGTTGCTCTGATTGTCATTTAGAGTTACATTATAGGATTATTCAACAACAAGTCAAAATGTGCTCGTGAAAGGCAGAAAACAACACTTTGATAGTTTGATATAACTTGAGAACGAATGCAAAAAACAGTCCACTCTAAGAACAGGCCGCTTGGACACTTTCAGAACAGCTCTGTTAATGACTGAAAACAGCTCTCGAAGAGATTGTCAAAAGAGACTCCGAAAACGAAACGTTGATCACTTTTGAGCAAAAGGCTGCACACACGCAATTCAAGTTGCTCTGATTGTCATTTAGAGTAACATTATAGGATTATTCAACAACAAGTCAAAATGTGCTCGTGAAAGGCAGAAAACAACACTTTGATAGTTTGATATAACTTGAGAACGAATGCAAAAAACAGTCCACTCTAAGAACAGGCCGCTTGGACACTTTCAGAACAGCTCTGTTAATGACTGAAAACAGCTCTCGAAGAGATTGTCAAAAGAGACTCCGAAAACGAAACGTTGATCACTTTTGAGCAAAAGGCTGCACACACGCAATTCAAGTTGCTCTGATTGTCATTTAGAGTTACATTATAGGATTATTCAACAACAAGTCAAAATGTGCTCGTGAAAGGCAGAAAACAACACTTTGATAGTTTGATATAACTTGAGAACGAATGCAAAAAACAGTCCACTCTAAGAACAGGCCGCTTGGACACTTTCAGAACAGCTCTGTTAATGACTGAAAACAGCTCTCGAAGAGATTGTCAAAAGAGACTCTGAAAACGAAACGTTGATCACTTTTGAGCAAAAGGCTGCACACACGCAATTCAAGTTGCTCTGATTGTCATTTAGAGTTACATTATAGGATTATTCAACAACAAGTCAAAATGTGCTCGTGAAAGGCAGAAAACAACACTTTGATAGTTTGATATAACTTGAGAACGAATGCAAAAAACAGTCCACTCTAAGAACAGGCCGCTTGGACACTTTCAGAACAGCTCTGTTAATGACTGAAAACAGCTCTCGAAGAGATTGTCAAAAGAGACTCTGAAAACGAAACGTTGATCACTTTTGAGCAAAAGGCTGCACACACGCAATTCAAGTTGCTCTGATTGTCATTTAGAGTTACATTATAGGATTATTCAACAACAAGTCAAAATGTGCTCGTGAAAGGCAGAAAACAACACTTTGATAGTTTGATATAACTTGAGAACGAATGCAAAAAACAGTCCACTCTAAGAACAGGCCGCTTGGACACTTTCAGAACAGCTCTGTTAATGACTGAAAACAGCTCTCGAAGAGATTGTCAAAAGAGACTCCGAAAACGAAACGTTGATCACTTTTGAGCAAAAGGCTGCACACACGCAATTCAAGTTGCTCTGATTGTCATTTAGAGTTACATTATAGGATTATTCAACAACAAGTCAAAATGTGCTCGTGAAAGGCAGAAAACAACACTTTGATAGTTTGATATAACTTGAGAACGAATGCAAAAAACAGTCCACTCTAAGAACAGGCCGCTTGGACACTTTCAGAACAGCTCTGTTAATGACTGAAAACAGCTCTCGAAGAGATTGTCAAAAGAGACTCCGAAAACGAAACGTTGATCACTTTTGAGCAAAAGGCTGCACACACGCAATTCAAGTTGCTCTGATTGTCATTTAGAGTTACATTATAGGATTATTCAACAACAAGTCAAAATGTGCTCGTGAAAGGCAGAAAACAACACTTTGATAGTTTGATATAACTTGAGAACGAATGCAAAAAACAGTCCACTCTAAGAACAGGCCGCTTGGACACTTTCAGAACAGCTCTGTTAATGACTGAAAACAGCTCTCGAAGAGATTGTCAAAAGAGACTCCGAAAACGAAACGTTGATCACTTTTGAGCAAAAGTCTGCACACACGCAATTCAAGTTGCTCTGATTGTCATTTAGAGTTACATTATAGGATTATTCAACAACAAGTCAAAATGTGCTCGTGAAAGGCAGAAAACAACACTTTGATAGTTTGATATATAATTGAGAACGAATGCAAAAAACAGTCCACTCTAAGAACAGGCCGCTTGGACACTTTCAGAACAGCTCAGTTAATGACTGAAAACAGCTCTCGAAGAGATTGTCAAAAGAGACTCCGAAAACGAAACGTTGATCACTTTTGAGCAAAAGGCTGCACACACGCAATTCAAGTTGCTCTGATTGTCATTTAGAGTTACATTATAGGATTATTCAACAACAAGTCAAAATGTGCTCGTGAAAGGCAGAAAACAACACTTTGATAGTTTGATATAACTTGAGAACGAATGCAAAAAACAGTCCACTCTCAGAACAGGCCGCTTGGACACTTTCAGAACAGCTCTGTTAATGACTGAAAACAGCTCTCGAAGAGATTGTCAAAAGAGACTCCGAAAACGAAACGTTGATCACTTTTGAGCAAAAGGCTGCACACACGTAATTCAAGTTGCTCTGATTGTCATTTAGAGTTACATTATAGGATTATTCAACAACAAGTCAAAATGTGCTCGTGAAAGGCAGAAAACAACACTTTGATAGTTTGATATAACTTGAGAACGAATGCAAAAAACAGTCCACTCTAAGAACAGGCCGCTTGGACACTTTCAGAACAGCTCTGTTAATGACTGAAAACAGCTCTCGAAGAGATTGTCAAAAGAGACTCCGAAAACGAAACGTTGATCACTTTTGAGCAAAAGGCTGCACACACGCAATTCAAGTTGCTCTGATTGTCATTTAGAGTTACATTATATGATTATTCAGCAACAAGTCAAAATGTGCTCCAGAAAGGCAGAAAACAAAACTTTGATAGTTTGATATACCTTGAGAACGAATGCAAAAAACAGTCCACTCTAAGAACAGGCCGCTTGGACACTTTCAGAACAGCTCTGTTAATGACTGAAAACAGCTCTCGAAGAGATTGTCAAAAGAGACTCCGAAAACGAAACGTTGATCACTTTTGAGCAAAAGGCTGCACACACGCAATTCAAGTTGCTCTGATTGTCATTTAGAGTAACATTATAGGATTATTCAACAACAAGTCAAAATGTGCTCGTGAAAGGCAGAAAACAACACTTTGATAGTTTGATATAAATTGAGAACGAATGCAAAAAACAGTCCACTCTAAGAACAGGCCGCTTGGACACTTTCAGAACAGCTCTGTTAATGACTGAAAACAGCTCTCGAAGAGATTGTCAAAAGAGACTCCGAAAACGAAACGTTGATCACTTTTGAGCAAAAGGCTGCACACACGCAATTCAAGTTGCTCTGATTGTCATTTAGAGTAACATTATAGGATTATTCAACAACAAGTCAAAATGTGCTCGTGAAAGGCAGAAAACAACACTTTGATAGTTTGATATAACTTGAGAACGAATGCAAAAAACAGTCCACTCTAAGAACAGGCCGCTTGGACACTTTCAGAACAGCTCTGTTAATGACTGAAAACAGCTCTCGAAGAGATTGTCAAAAGAGACTCCGAAAACGAAACGTTGATCACTTTTGAGCAAAAGGCTGCACACACGCAATTCAAGTTGCTCTGATTGTCATTTAGAGTTACATTATAGGATTATGCTCGTGAAAGGCAGAAAACAACACTTTGATAGTTTGATATATAATTGAGAACGAATGCAAAAAACAGTCCACTCTAAGAACAGGCCGCTTGGACACTTTCAGAACAGCTCAGTTAATGACTGAAAACAGCTCTCGAAGAGATTGTCAAAAGAGACTCCGAAAACGAAACGTTGATCACTTTTGAGCAAAAGGCTGCACACACGCAATTCAAGTTGCTCTGATTGTCATTTAGAGTTACATTATAGGAGCATTCAGCAACAAGTCAAAATGTGCTCCAGAAAAGCAGAAAACAACACTGATAGAACTTGAGAACGAATGCAAAAACAGTCCACTCTCAGAACAGGCCGCTTGGACACTTTCAGAACAGCTCTGTTAATGACTGAAAACAGCTCTCGAAGAGATTGTCAAAAGAGACTCTGAAAACGAAACGTTGATTACTTTTGAGCAAAAGGCTGCACACACGCAATTCAAGTTGCTCTGATTGTCATTTAGAGTTACATTATAGGATTATTCAACAACAAGTCAAAATGTGCTCGTGAAAGGCAGAAAACAACACTTTGATAGTTTGATATAACTTGAGAACGAATGCAAAAAACAGTCCACTCTAAGAACAGGCCGCTTGGACACTTTCAGAACAGCTCTGTTAATGACTGAAAACAGCTCTCGAAGAGATTGTCAAAAGAGACTCCGAAAACGAAACGTTGATCACTTTTGAGCAAAAGGCTGCACACACGCAATTCAAGTTGCTCTGATTGTCATTTAGAGTTACATTATAGGATTATTCAACAACAAGTCAAAATGTGCTCGTGAAAGGCAGAAAACAACACTTTGATAGTTTGATATAACTTGAGAACGAATGCAAAAAACAGTCCACTCTAAGAACAGGCCGCTTGGACACTTTCAGAACAGCTCTGTTAATGACTGAAAACAGCTCTCGAAGAGATTGTCAAAAGAGACTCCGAAAACGAAACGTTGATCACTTTTGAGCAAAAGGCTGCACACACGCAATTCAAGTTGCTCTGATTGTCATTTAGAGTTACATTATAGGATTATTCAACAACAAGTCAAAATGTGCTCGTGAAAGGCAGAAAACAACACTTTGATAGTTTGATATAACTTGAGAACGAATGCAAAAAACAGTCCACTCTAAGAACAGGCCGCTTGGACACTTTCAGAACAGCTCTGTTAATGACTGAAAACAGCTCTCGAAGAGATTATCAAAAGAGACTCCGAAAACGAAACGTTGATCACTTTTGAGCAAAAGGCTGCACACACGCAATTCAAGTTGCTCTGATTGTCATTTAGAGTTACATTATAGGATTATTCAACAACAAGTCAAAATGTGCTCGTGAAAGGCAGAAAACAACACTTTGATAGTTTGATATAACTTGAGAACGAATGCAAAAAACAGTCCACTCTAAGAACAGGCCGCTTGGACACTTTCAGAACAGCTCTGTTAATGACTGAAAACAGCTCTCGAAGAGATTGTCAAAAGAGACTCCGAAAACGAAACGTTGATCACTTTTGAGCAAAAGGCTGCACACACGCAATTCAAGTTGCTCTGATTGTCATTTAGAGTTACATTATATGATTATTCAGCAACAAGTCAAAATGTGCTCCAGAAAGGCAGAAAACAAAACTTTGATAGTTTGATATAACTTGAGAACGAATGCAAAAAACAGTCCACTCTAAGAACAGGCCGCTTGGACACTTTCAGAACAGCTCTGTTAATGACTGAAAACAGCTCTCGAAGAGATTGTCAAAAGAGACTCCGAAAACGAAACGTTGATCACTTTTGAGCAAAAGGCTGCACACACGCAATTCAAGTTGCTCTGATTGTCATTTAGAGTTACATTATAGGATTATTCAACAACAAGTCAAAATGTGCTCGTGAAAGGCAGAAAACAACACTTTGATAGTTTGATATAACTTGAGAACGAATGCAAAAAACAGTCCACTCTCAGAACAGGCCGCTTGGACACTTTCAGAACAGCTCTGTTAATGACTGAAAACAGCTCTCGAAGAGATTGTCAAAAGAGACTCCGAAAACGAAACGTTGATCACTTTTGAGCAAAAGGCTGCACACACGTAATTCAAGTTGCTCTGATTGTCATTTAGAGTTACATTATAGGATTATTCAACAACAAGTCAAAATGTGCTCGTGAAAGGCAGAAAACAACACTTTGATAGTTTGATATAACTTGAGAACGAATACAAAAAACAGTCCACTCTAAGAACAGGCCGCTTGGACACTTTCAGAACAGCTCTGTTAATGACTGAAAACAGCTCTCGAAGAGATTGTCAAAAGAGACTCCGAAAACGAAACGTTGATCACTTTTGAGCAAAAGGCTGCACACACGCAATTCAAGTTGCTCTGATTGTCATTTAGAGTTACATTATATGATTATTCAGCAACAAGTCAAAATGTGCTCCAGAAAGGCAGAAAACAAAACTTTGATAGTTTGATATAACTTGAGAACGAATGCAAAAAACAGTCCACTCTAAGAACAGGCCGCTTGGACACTTTCAGAACAGCTCTGTTAATGACTGAAAACAGCTCTCGAAGAGATTGTCAAAAGAGACTCCGAAAACGAAACGTTGATCACTTTTGAGCAAAAGGCTACACACACGCAATTCAAGTTGCTCTGATTGTCATTTAGAGTTACATTATATGATTATTCAGCAACAAGTCAAAATGTGCTCCAGAAAGGCAGAAAACAAAACTTTGATAGTTTGATATAACTTGAGAACGAATGCAAAAAACAGTCCACTCTAAGAACAGGCCGCTTGGACACTTTCAGAACAGCTCTGTTAATGACTGAAAACAGCTCTCGAAGAGATTGTCAAAAGAGACTCCGAAAACGAAACGTTGATCACTTTTGAGCAAAAGGCTGCACACACGCAATTCAAGTTGCTCTGATTGTCATTTAGAGTTACATTATAGGATTATTCAACAACAAGTCAAAATGTGCTCGTGAAAGGCAGAAAACAACACTTTGATAGTTTGATATAACTTGAGAACGAATGCAAAAAACAGTCCACTCTAAGAACAGGCCGCTTGGACACTTTCAGAACAGCTCTGTTAATGACTGAAAACAGCTCTCGAAGAGATTGTCAAAAGAGACTCTGAAAACGAAACGTTGATCACTTTTGAGCAAAAGGCTGCACACACGCAATTCAAGTTGCTCTGATTGTCATTTAGAGTTACATTATAGGATTATTCAACAACAAGTCAAAATGTGCTCGTGAAAGGCAGAAAACAACACTTTGATAGTTTGATATAACTTGAGAACGAATGCAAAAAACAGTCCACTCTAAGAACAGGCCGCTTGGACACTTTCAGAACAGCTCTGTTAATGACTGAAAACAGCTCTCGAAGAGATTGTCAAAAGAGACTCCGAAAACGAAACGTTGATCACTTTTGAGCAAAAGGCTGCACACACGCAATTCAAGTTGCTCTGATTGTCATTTAGAGTTACATTATAGGATTATTCAACAACAAGTCAAAATGTGCTCGTGAAAGGCAGAAAACAACACTTTGATAGTTTGATATAACTTGAGAACGAATGCAAAAAACAGTCCACTCTAAGAACAGGCCGCTTGGACACTTTCAGAACAGCTGTGTTAATGACTGAAAACAGCTCTCGAAGAGATTGTCAAAAGAGACTCCGAAAACGAAACGTTGATCACTTTTGAGCAAAAGGCTGCACACACGCAATTCAAGTTGCTCTGATTGTCATTTAGAGTAACATTATAGGATTATTCAACAACAAGTCAAAATGTGCTCGTGAAAGGCAGAAAACAACACTTTGATAGTTTGATATAAATTGAGAACGAATGCAAAAAACAGTCCACTCTAAGAACAGGCCGCTTGGACACTTTCAGAACAGCTCTGTTAATGACTGAAAACAGCTCTCGAAGAGATTATCAAAAGAGACTCCGAAAACGAAACGTTGATCACTTTTGAGCAAAAGGCTGCACACACGCAATTCAAGTTGCTCTGATTGTCATTTAGAGTTACATTATAGGATTATTCAACAACAAGTCAAAATGTGCTCGTGAAAGGCAGAAAACAACACTTTGATAGTTTGATATAACTTGAGAACGAATGCAAAAAACAGTCCACTCTAAGAACAGGCCGCTTGGACACTTTCAGAACAGCTCTGTTAATGACTGAAAACAGCTCTCGAAGAGATTGTCAAAAGAGACTCCGAAAACGAAACGTTGATCACTTTTGAGCAAAAGGCTGCACACACGCAATTCAAGTTGCTCTGATTGTCATTTAGAGTTACATTATATGATTATTCAGCAACAAGTCAAAATGTGCTCCAGAAAGGCAGAAAACAAAACTTTGATAGTTTGATATAACTTGAGAACGAATGCAAAAAACAGTCCACTCTAAGAACAGGCCGCTTGGACACTTTCAGAACAGCTCTGTTAATGACTGAAAACAGCTCTCGAAGAGATTGTCAAAAGAGACTCCGAAAACGAAACGTTGATCACTTTTGAGCAAAAGGCTGCACACACGCAATTCAAGTTGCTCTGATTGTCATTTAGAGTTACATTATAGGATTATTCAACAACAAGTCAAAATGTGCTCGTGAAAGGCAGAAAACAACACTTTGATAGTTTGATATAACTTGAGAACGAATGCAAAAAACAGTCCACTCTCAGAACAGGCCGCTTGGACACTTTCAGAACAGCTCTGTTAATGACTGAAAACAGCTCTCGAAGAGATTGTCAAAAGAGACTCCGAAAACGAAACGTTGATCACTTTTGAGCAAAAGGCTGCACACACGTAATTCAAGTTGCTCTGATTGTCATTTAGAGTTACATTATAGGATTATTCAACAACAAGTCAAAATGTGCTCGTGAAAGGCAGAAAACAACACTTTGATAGTTTGATATAACTTGAGAACGAATACAAAAAACAGTCCACTCTAAGAACAGGCCGCTTGGACACTTTCAGAACAGCTCTGTTAATGACTGAAAACAGCTCTCGAAGAGATTGTCAAAAGAGACTCCGAAAACGAAACGTTGATCACTTTTGAGCAAAAGGCTGCACACACGCAATTCAAGTTGCTCTGATTGTCATTTAGAGTTACATTATATGATTATTCAGCAACAAGTCAAAATGTGCTCCAGAAAGGCAGAAAACAAAACTTTGATAGTTTGATATAACTTGAGAACGAATGCAAAAAACAGTCCACTCTAAGAACAGGCCGCTTGGACACTTTCAGAACAGCTCTGTTAATGACTGAAAACAGCTCTCGAAGAGATTGTCAAAAGAGACTCCGAAAACGAAACGTTGATCACTTTTGAGCAAAAGGCTGCACACACGCAATTCAAGTTGCTCTGATTGTCATTTAGAGTTACATTATAGGATTATTCAACAACAAGTCAAAATGTGCTCGTGAAAGGCAGAAAACAACACTTTGATAGTTTGATATAACTTGAGAACGAATGCAAAAAACAGTCCACTCTCAGAACAGGCCGCTTGGACACTTTCAGAACAGCTCTGTTAATGACTGAAAACAGCTCTCGAAGAGATTGTCAAAAGAGACTCCGAAAACGAAACGTTGATCACTTTTGAGCAAAAGGCTGCACACACGTAATTCAAGTTGCTCTGATTGTCATTTAGAGTTACATTATAGGATTATTCAACAACAAGTCAAAATGTGCTCGTGAAAGGCAGAAAACAACACTTTGATAGTTTGATATAACTTGAGAACGAATACAAAAAACAGTCCACTCTAAGAACAGGCCGCTTGGACACTTTCAGAACAGCTCTGTTAATGACTGAAAACAGCTCTCGAAGAGATTGTCAAAAGAGACTCCGAAAACGAAACGTTGATCACTTTTGAGCAAAAGGCTGCACACACGCAATTCAAGTTGCTCTGATTGTCATTTAGAGTTACATTATATGATTATTCAGCAACAAGTCAAAATGTGCTCCAGAAAGGCAGAAAACAAAACTTTGATAGTTTGATATAACTTGAGAACGAATGCAAAAAACAGTCCACTCTAAGAACAGGCCGCTTGGACACTTTCAGAACAGCTCTGTTAATGACTGAAAACAGCTCTCGAAGAGATTGTCAAAAGAGACTCCGAAAACGAAACGTTGATCACTTTTGAGCAAAAGGCTGCACACACGCAATTCAAGTTGCTCTGATTGTCATTTAGAGTTACATTATATGATTATTCAGCAACAAGTCAAAATGTGCTCCAGAAAGGCAGAAAACAAAACTTTGATAGTTTGATATAACTTGAGAACGAATGCAAAAAACAGTCCACTCTAAGAACAGGCCGCTTGGACACTTTCAGAACAGCTCTGTTAATGACTGAAAACAGCTCTCGAAGAGATTGTCAAAAGAGACTCCGAAAACGAAACGTTGATCACTTTTGAGCAAAAGGCTGCACACACGCAATTCAAGTTGCTCTGATTGTCATTTAGAGTTACATTATAGGATTATTCAACAACAAGTCAAAATGTGCTCGTGAAAGGCAGAAAACAACACTTTGATAGTTTGATATAAATTGAGAACGAATGCAAAAAACAGTCCACTCTAAGAACAGGCCGCTTGGACACTTTCAGAACAGCTCTGTTAATGACTGAAAACAGCTCTCGAAGAGATTATCAAAAGAGACTCCGAAAACGAAACGTTGATCACTTTTGAGCAAAAGGCTGCACACACGCAATTCAAGTTGCTCTGATTGTCATTTAGAGTTACATTATAGGATTATTCAACAACAAGTCAAAATGTGCTCGTGAAAGGCAGAAAACAACACTTTGATAGTTTGATATAACTTGAGAACGAATGCAAAAAACAGTCCACTCTAAGAACAGGCCGCTTGGACACTTTCAGAACAGCTCTGTTAATGACTGAAAACAGCTCTCGAAGAGATTGTCAAAAGAGACTCCGAAAACGAAACGTTGATCACTTTTGAGCAAAAGGCTGCACACACGCAATTCAAGTTGCTCTGATTGTCATTTAGAGTTACATTATATGATTATTCAGCAACAAGTCAAAATGTGCTCCAGAAAGGCAGAAAACAAAACTTTGATAGTTTGATATAACTTGAGAACGAATGCAAAAAACAGTCCACTCTAAGAACAGGCCGCTTGGACACTTTCAGAACAGCTCTGTTAATGACTGAAAACAGCTCTCGAAGAGATTGTCAAAAGAGACTCCGAAAACGAAACGTTGATCACTTTTGAGCAAAAGGCTGCACACACGCAATTCAAGTTGCTCTGATTGTCATTTAGAGTTACATTATAGGATTATTCAACAACAAGTCAAAATGTGCTCGTGAAAGGCAGAAAACAACACTTTGATAGTTTGATATAACTTGAGAACGAATGCAAAAAACAGTCCACTCTCAGAACAGGCCGCTTGGACACTTTCAGAACAGCTCTGTTAATGACTGAAAACAGCTCTCGAAGAGATTGTCAAAAGAGACTCCGAAAACGAAACGTTGATCACTTTTGAGCAAAAGGCTGCACACACGTAATTCAAGTTGCTCTGATTGTCATTTAGAGTTACATTATAGGATTATTCAACAACAAGTCAAAATGTGCTCGTGAAAGGCAGAAAACAACACTTTGATAGTTTGATATAACTTGAGAACGAATACAAAAAACAGTCCACTCTAAGAACAGGCCGCTTGGACACTTTCAGAACAGCTCTGTTAATGACTGAAAACAGCTCTCGAAGAGATTGTCAAAAGAGACTCCGAAAACGAAACGTTGATCACTTTTGAGCAAAAGGCTGCACACACGCAATTCAAGTTGCTCTGATTGTCATTTAGAGTTACATTATATGATTATTCAGCAACAAGTCAAAATGTGCTCCAGAAAGGCAGAAAACAAAACTTTGATAGTTTGATATAACTTGAGAACGAATGCAAAAAACAGTCCACTCTAAGAACAGGCCGCTTGGACACTTTCAGAACAGCTCTGTTAATGACTGAAAACAGCTCTCGAAGAGATTGTCAAAAGAGACTCCGAAAACGAAACGTTGATCACTTTTGAGCAAAAGGCTGCACACACGCAATTCAAGTTGCTCTGATTGTCATTTAGAGTTACATTATAGGATTATTCAACAACAAGTCAAAATGTGCTCGTGAAAGGCAGAAAACAACACTTTGATAGTTTGATATAACTTGAGAACGAATGCAAAAAACAGTCCACTCTCAGAACAGGCCGCTTGGACACTTTCAGAACAGCTCTGTTAATGACTGAAAACAGCTCTCGAAGAGATTGTCAAAAGAGACTCCGAAAACGAAACGTTGATCACTTTTGAGCAAAAGGCTGCACACACGTAATTCAAGTTGCTCTGATTGTCATTTAGAGTTACATTATAGGATTATTCAACAACAAGTCAAAATGTGCTCGTGAAAGGCAGAAAACAACACTTTGATAGTTTGATATAACTTGAGAACGAATACAAAAAACAGTCCACTCTAAGAACAGGCCGCTTGGACACTTTCAGAACAGCTCTGTTAATGACTGAAAACAGCTCTCGAAGAGATTGTCAAAAGAGACTCCGAAAACGAAACGTTGATCACTTTTGAGCAAAAGGCTGCACACACGCAATTCAAGTTGCTCTGATTGTCATTTAGAGTTACATTATATGATTATTCAGCAACAAGTCAAAATGTGCTCCAGAAAGGCAGAAAACAAAACTTTGATAGTTTGATATAACTTGAGAACGAATGCAAAAAACAGTCCACTCTAAGAACAGGCCGCTTGGACACTTTCAGAACAGCTCTGTTAATGACTGAAAACAGCTCTCGAAGAGATTGTCAAAAGAGACTCCGAAAACGAAACGTTGATCACTTTTGAGCAAAAGGCTGCACACACGCAATTCAAGTTGCTCTGATTGTCATTTAGAGTTACATTATATGATTATTCAGCAACAAGTCAAAATGTGCTCCAGAAAGGCAGAAAACAAAACTTTGATAGTTTGATATAACTTGAGAACGAATGCAAAAAACAGTCCACTCTAAGAACAGGCCGCTTGGACACTTTCAGAACAGCTCTGTTAATGACTGAAAACAGCTCTCGAAGAGATTGTCAAAAGAGACTCCGAAAACGAAACGTTGATCACTTTTGAGCAAAAGGCTGCACACACGCAATTCAAGTTGCTCTGATTGTCATTTAGAGTTACATTATAGGATTATTCAACAACAAGTCAAAATGTGCTCGTGAAAGGCAGAAAACAACACTTTGATAGTTTGATATAACTTGAGAACGAATGCAAAAAACAGTCCACTCTAAGAACAGGCCGCTTGGACACTTTCAGAACAGCTCTGTTAATGACTGAAAACAGCTCTCGAAGAGATTGTCAAAAGAGACTCTGAAAACGAAACGTTGATCACTTTTGAGCAAAAGGCTGCACACACGCAATTCAAGTTGCTCTGATTGTCATTTAGAGTTACATTATAGGATTATTCAACAACAAGTCAAAATGTGCTCGTGAAAGGCAGAAAACAACACTTTGATAGTTTGATATAACTTGAGAACGAATGCAAAAAACAGTCCACTCTAAGAACAGGCCGCTTGGACACTTTCAGAACAGCTCTGTTAATGACTGAAAACAGCTCTCGAAGAGATTGTCAAAAGAGACTCCGAAAACGAAACGTTGATCACTTTTGAGCAAAAGGCTGCACACACGCAATTCAAGTTGCTCTGATTGTCATTTAGAGTTACATTATAGGATTATTCAACAACAAGTCAAAATGTGCTCGTGAAAGGCAGAAAACAACACTTTGATAGTTTGATATAACTTGAGAACGAATGCAAAAAACAGTCCACTCTAAGAACAGGCCGCTTGGACACTTTCAGAACAGCTGTGTTAATGACTGAAAACAGCTCTCGAAGAGATTGTCAAAAGAGACTCCGAAAACGAAACGTTGATCACTTTTGAGCAAAAGGCTGCACACACGCAATTCAAGTTGCTCTGATTGTCATTTAGAGTAACATTATAGGATTATTCAACAACAAGTCAAAATGTGCTCGTGAAAGGCAGAAAACAACACTTTGATAGTTTGATATAAATTGAGAACGAATGCAAAAAACAGTCCACTCTAAGAACAGGCCGCTTGGACACTTTCAGAACAGCTCTGTTAATGACTGAAAACAGCTCTCGAAGAGATTGTCAAAAGAGACTCCGAAAACGAAACGTTGATCACTTTTGAGCAAAAGGCTGCACACACGCAATTCAAGTTGCTCTGATTGTCATTTAGAGTAACATTATAGGATTATTCAACAACAAGTCAAAATGTGCTCGTGAAAGGCAGAAAACAACACTTTGATAGTTTGATATAACTTGAGAACGAATGCAAAAAACAGTCCACTCTAAGAACAGGCCGCTTGGACACTTTCAGAACAGCTCTGTTAATGACTGAAAACAGCTCTCGAAGAGATTGTCAAAAGAGACTCCGAAAACGAAACGTTGATCACTTTTGAGCAAAAGGCTGCACACACGCAATTCAAGTTGCTCTGATTGTCATTTAGAGTTACATTATAGGATTATGCTCGTGAAAGGCAGAAAACAACACTTTGATAGTTTGATATATAATTGAGAACGAATGCAAAAAACAGTCCACTCTAAGAACAGGCCGCTTGGACACTTTCAGAACAGCTCAGTTAATGACTGAAAACAGCTCTCGAAGAGATTGTCAAAAGAGACTCCGAAAACGAAACGTTGATCACTTTTGAGCAAAAGGCTGCACACACGCAATTCAAGTTGCTCTGATTGTCATTTAGAGTTACATTATAGGAGCATTCAGCAACAAGTCAAAATGTGCTCCAGAAAAGCAGAAAACAACACTGATAGAACTTGAGAACGAATGCAAAAACAGTCCACTCTCAGAACAGGCCGCTTGGACACTTTCAGAACAGCTCTGTTAATGACTGAAAACAGCTCTCGAAGAGATTGTCAAAAGAGACTCTGAAAACGAAACGTTGATTACTTTTGAGCAAAAGGCTGCACACACGCAATTCAAGTTGCTCTGATTGTCATTTAGAGTTACATTATAGGATTATTCAACAACAAGTCAAAATGTGCTCGTGAAAGGCAGAAAACAACACTTTGATAGTTTGATATAACTTGAGAACGAATGCAAAAAACAGTCCACTCTAAGAACAGGCCGCTTGGACACTTTCAGAACAGCTCTGTTAATGACTGAAAACAGCTCTCGAAGAGATTGTCAAAAGAGACTCCGAAAACGAAACGTTGATCACTTTTGAGCAAAAGGCTGCACACACGCAATTCAAGTTGCTCTGATTGTCATTTAGAGTTACATTATAGGATTATTCAACAACAAGTCAAAATGTGCTCGTGAAAGGCAGAAAACAACACTTTGATAGTTTGATATAACTTGAGAACGAATGCAAAAAACAGTCCACTCTAAGAACAGGCCGCTTGGACACTTTCAGAACAGCTCTGTTAATGACTGAAAACAGCTCTCGAAGAGATTGTCAAAAGAGACTCCGAAAACGAAACGTTGATCACTTTTGAGCAAAAGGCTGCACACACGCAATTCAAGTTGCTCTGATTGTCATTTAGAGTTACATTATAGGATTATTCAACAACAAGTCAAAATGTGCTCGTGAAAGGCAGAAAACAACACTTTGATAGTTTGATATAACTTGAGAACGAATGCAAAAAACAGTCCACTCTAAGAACAGGCCGCTTGGACACTTTCAGAACAGCTCTGTTAATGACTGAAAACAGCTCTCGAAGAGATTGTCAAAAGAGACTCCGAAAACGAAACGTTGATCACTTTTGAGCAAAAGGCTGCACACACGCAATTCAAGTTGCTCTGATTGTCATTTAGAGTTACATTATAGGATTATTCAACAACAAGTCAAAATGTGCTCGTGAAAGGCAGAAAACAACACTTTGATAGTTTGATATAACTTGAGAACGAATGCAAAAAACAGTCCACTCTAAGAACAGGCCGCTTGGACACTTTCAGAACAGCTCTGTTAATGACTGAAAACAGCTCTCGAAGAGATTGTCAAAAGAGACTCCGAAAACGAAACGTTGATCACTTTTGAGCAAAAGGCTGCACACACGCAATTCAAGTTGCTCTGATTGTCATTTAGAGTTACATTATATGATTATTCAGCAACAAGTCAAAATGTGCTCCAGAAAGGCAGAAAACAAAACTTTGATAGTTTGATATAACTTGAGAACGAATGCAAAAAACAGTCCACTCTAAGAACAGGCCGCTTGGACACTTTCAGAACAGCTCTGTTAATGACTGAAAACAGCTCTCGAAGAGATTGTCAAAAGAGACTCCGAAAACGAAACGTTGATCACTTTTGAGCAAAAGGCTGCACACACGCAATTCAAGTTGCTCTGATTGTCATTTAGAGTTACATTATAGGATTATTCAACAACAAGTCAAAATGTGCTCGTGAAAGGCAGAAAACAACACTTTGATAGTTTGATATATAATTGAGAACGAATGCAAAAAACAGTCCACTCTAAGAACAGGCCGCTTGGACACTTTCAGAACAGCTCAGTTAATGACTGAAAACAGCTCTCGAAGAGATTGTCAAAAGAGACTCCGAAAACGAAACGTTGATCACTTTTGAGCAAAAGGCTGCACACACGCAATTCAAGTTGCTCTGATTGTCATTTAGAGTTACATTATAGGAGCATTCAGCAACAAGTCAAAATGTGCTCCAGAAAAGCAGAAAACAACACTGATAGAACTTGAGAACGAATGCAAAAACAGTCCACTCTCAGAACAGGCCGCTTGGACACTTTCAGAACAGCTCTGTTAATGACTGAAAACAGCTCTCGAAGAGATTGTCAAAAGAGACTCCGAAAACGAAACGTTGATCACTTTTGAGCAAAAGGCTGCACACACGCAATTCAAGTTGCTCTGATTGTCATTTAGAGTTACATTATAGGATTATTCAACAACAAGTCAAAATGTGCTCGTGAAAGGCAGAAAACAACACTTTGATAGTTTGATATAACTTGAGAACGAATGCAAAAAACAGTCCACTCTAAGAACAGGCCGCTTGGACACTTTCAGAACAGCTCTGTTAATGACTGAAAACAGCTCTCGAAGAGATTGTCAAAAGAGACTCCGAAAACGAAACGTTGATCACTTTTGAGCAAAAGGCTGCACACACGCAATTCAAGTTGCTCTGATTGTCATTTAGAGTTACATTATAGGATTATTCAACAACAAGTCAAAATGTGCTCGTGAAAGGCAGAAAACAACACTTTGATAGTTTGATATAACTTGAGAACGAATGCAAAAAACAGTCCACTCTAAGAACAGGCCGCTTGGACACTTTCAGAACAGCTCTGTTAATGACTGAAAACAGCTCTCGAAGAGATTGTCAAAAGAGACTCCGAAAACGAAACGTTGATCACTTTTGAGCAAAAGGCTGCACACACGCAATTCAAGTTGCTCTGATTGTCATTTAGAGTTACATTATAGGATTATTCAACAACAAGTCAAAATGTGCTCGTGAAAGGCAGAAAACAACACTTTGATAGTTTGATATATAATTGAGAACGAATGCAAAAAACAGTCCACTCTAAGAACAGGCCGCTTGGACACTTTCAGAACAGCTCAGTTAATGACTGAAAACAGCTCTCGAAGAGATTGTCAAAAGAGACTCCGAAAACGAAACGTTGATCACTTTTGAGCAAAAGGCTGCACACACGCAATTCAAGTTGCTCTGATTGTCATTTAGAGTTACATTATAGGAGCATTCAGCAACAAGTCAAAATGTGCTCCAGAAAAGCAGAAAACAACACTGATAGAACTTGAGAACGAATGCAAAAACAGTCCACTCTCAGAACAGGCCGCTTGGACACTTTCAGAACAGCTCTGTTAATGACTGAAAACAGCTCTCGAAGAGATTGTCAAAAGAGACTCTGAAAACGAAACGTTGATTACTTTTGAGCAAAAGGCTGCACACACGCAATTCAAGTTGCTCTGATTGTCATTTAGAGTAACATTATAGGATTATTCAACAACAAGTCAAAATGTGCTCGTGAAAGGCAGAAAACAACACTTTGATAGTTTGATATAACTTGAGAACGAATGCAAAAAACAGTCCACTCTAAGAACAGGCCGCTTGGACACTTTCAGAACAGCTCTGTTAATGACTGAAAACAGCTCTCGAAGAGATTGTCAAAAGAGACTCTGAAAACGAAACGTTGATCACTTTTGAGCAAAAGGCTGCACACACGCAATTCAAGTTGCTCTGGTTGTCATTTAGAGTTACATTATAGGATTATTCAACAACAAGTCAAAATGTGCTCGTGAAAGGCAGAAAACAACACTTTGATAGTTTGATATAACTTGAGAACGAATGCAAAAAACACTCCACTCTAAGAACAGGCCGCTTGGACACTTTCAGAACAGCTCTGTTAATGACTGAAAACAGCTCTCGAAGAGATTGTCAAAAGAGACTCCGAAAACGAAACGTTGATCACTTTTGAGCAAAAGGCTGCACACACGCAATTCAAGTTGCTCTGATTGTCATTTAGAGTTACATTATAGGATTATTCAACAACAAGTCAAAATGTGCTCGTGAAAGGCAGAAAACAACACTTTGATAGTTTGATATAACTTGAGAACGAATGCAAAAAACAGTCCACTCTAAGAACAGGCCGCTTGGACACTTTCAGAACAGCTCTGTTAATGACTGAAAACAGCTCTCGAAGAGATTGTCAAAAGAGACTCCGAAAACGAAACGTTGATCACTTTTGAGCAAAAGGCTGCACACACGCAATTCAAGTTGCTCTGATTGTCATTTAGAGTTACATTATAGGATTATTCAACAACAAGTCAAAATGTGCTCGTGAAAGGCAGAAAACAACACTTTGATAGTTTGATATAACTTGAGAACGAATGCAAAAAACAGTCCACTCTAAGAACAGGCCGCTTGGACACTTTCAGAACAGCTCTGTTAATGACTGAAAACAGCTCTCGAAGAGATTGTCAAAAGAGACTCCGAAAACGAAACGTTGATCACTTTTGAGCAAAAGGCTGCACACACGCAATTCAAGTTGCTCTGATTGTCATTTAGAGTTACATTATAGGATTATTCAACAACAAGTCAAAATGTGCTCGTGAAAGGCAGAAAACAACACTTTGATAGTTTGATATAACTTGAGAACGAATGCAAAAAACAGTCCACTCTAAGAACAGGCCGCTTGGACACTTTCAGAACAGCTCTGTTAATGACTGAAAACAGCTCTCGAAGAGATTGTCAAAAGAGACTCCGAAAACGAAACGTTGATCACTTTTGAGCAAAAGGCTGCACACACGCAATTCAAGTTGCTCTGATTGTCATTTAGAGTTACATTATAGGATTATTCAACAACAAGTCAAAATGTGCTCGTGAAAGGCAGAAAACAACACTTTGATAGTTTGATATAACTTGAGAACGAATGCAAAAAACAGTCCACTCTAAGAACAGGCCGCTTGGACACTTTCAGAACAGCTCTGTTAATGACTGAAAACAGCTCTCGAAGAGATTGTCAAAAGAGACTCCGAAAACGAAACGTTGATCACTTTTGAGCAAAAGGCTGCACACACGCAATTCAAGTTGCTCTGATTGTCATTTAGAGTTACATTATAGGATTATTCAACAACAAGTCAAAATGTGCTCGTGAAAGGCAGAAAACAACACTTTGATAGTTTGATATATAATTGAGAACGAATGCAAAAAACAGTCCACTCTAAGAACAGGCCGCTTGGACACTTTCAGAACAGCTCAGTTAATGACTGAAAACAGCTCTCGAAGAGATTGTCAAAAGAGACTCCGAAAACGAAACGTTGATCACTTTTGAGCAAAAGGCTGCACACACGCAATTCAAGTTGCTCTGATTGTCATTTAGAGTTACATTATAGGAGCATTCAGCAACAAGTCAAAATGTGCTCCAGAAAAGCAGAAAACAACACTGATAGAACTTGAGAACGAATGCAAAAACAGTCCACTCTCAGAACAGGCCGCTTGTGGACACTTTCAGAACAGCTCTGTTAATGACTGAAAACAGCTCTCGAAGAGATTGTCAAAAGAGACTCTGAAAACGAAACGTTGATTACTTTTGAGCAAAAGGCTGCACACACGCAATTCAAGTTGCTCTGATTGTCATTTAGAGTAACATTATAGGATTATTCAACAACAAGTCAAAATGTGCTCGTGAAAGGCAGAAAACAACACTTTGATAGTTTGATATAACTTGAGAACGAATGCAAAAAACAGTCCACTCTAAGAACAGGCCGCTTGGACACTTTCAGAACAGCTCTGTTAATGACTGAAAACAGCTCTCGAAGAGATTGTCAAAAGAGACTCTGAAAACGAAACGTTGATTACTTTTGAGCAAAAGGCTGCACACACGCAATTCAAGTTGCTCTGATTGTCATTTAGAGTAACATTATAGGATTATTCAACAACAAGTCAAAATGTGCTCGTGAAAGGCAGAAAACAACACTTTGATAGTTTGATATAACTTGAGAACGAATGCAAAAAACAGTCCACTCTAAGAACAGGCCGCTTGGACACTTTCAGAACAGCTCTGTTAATGACTGAAAACAGCTCTCGAAGAGATTGTCAAAAGAGACTCCGAAAACGAAACGTTGATCACTTTTGAGCAAAAGGCTGCACACACGCAATTCAAGTTGCTCTGATTGTCATTTAGAGTAACATTATAGGATTATTCAACAACAAGTCAAAATGTGCTCGTGAAAGGCAGAAAACAACACTTTGATAGTTTGATATAACTTGAGAACGAATGCAAAAAACAGTCCACTCTAAGAACAGGCCGCTTGGACACTTTCAGAACAGCTCTGTTAATGACTGAAAACAGCTCTCGAAGAGATTGTCAAAAGAGACTCCGAAAACGAAACGTTGATCACTTTTGAGCAAAAGGCTGCACACACGCAATTCAAGTTGCTCTGATTGTCATTTAGAGTTACATTATATGATTATTCAGCAACAAGTCAAAATGTGCTCCAGAAAGGCAGAAAACAAAACTTTGATAGTTTGATATAACTTGAGAACGAATGCAAAAAACAGTCCACTCTAAGAACAGGCCGCTTGGACACTTTCAGAACAGCTCTGTTAATGACTGAAAACAGCTCTCGAAGAGATTGTCAAAAGAGACTCCGAAAACGAAACGTTGATCACTTTTGAGCAAAAGGCTGCACACACGCAATTCAAGTTGCTCTGATTGTCATTTAGAGTTACATTATAGGATTATTCAACAACAAGTCAAAATGTGCTCGTGAAAGGCAGAAAACAACACTTTGATAGTTTGATATAACTTGAGAACGAATGCAAAAAACAGTCCACTCTAAGAACAGGCCGCTTGGACACTTTCAGAACAGCTCTGTTAATGACTGAAAACAGCTCTCGAAGAGATTGTCAAAAGAGACTCCGAAAACGAAACGTTGATCACTTTTGAGCAAAAGGCTGCACACACGCAATTCAAGTTGCTCTGATTGTCATTTAGAGTAACATTATAGGATTATTCAACAACAAGTCAAAATGTGCTCGTGAAAGGCAGAAAACAACACTTTGATAGTTTGATATAACTTGAGAACGAATGCAAAAAACAGTCCACTCTAAGAACAGGCCGCTTGGACACTTTCAGAACAGCTCTGTTAATGACTGAAAACAGCTCTCGAAGAGATTGTCAAAAGAGACTCCGAAAACGAAACGTTGATCACTTTTGAGCAAAAGGCTGCACACACGCAATTCAAGTTGCTCTGATTGTCATTTAGAGTAACATTATAGGATTATTCAACAACAAGTCAAAATGTGCTCGTGAAAGGCAGAAAACAACACTTTGATAGTTTGATATAACTTGAGAACGAATGCAAAAAACAGTCCACTCTAAGAACAGGCCGCTTGGACACTTTCAGAACAGCTCTGTTAATGACTGAAAACAGCTCTCGAAGAGATTGTCAAAAGAGACTCCGAAAACGAAACGTTGATCACTTTTGAGCAAAAGGCTGCACACACGCAATTCAAGTTGCTCTGATTGTCATTTAGAGTTACATTATAGGATTATTCAACAACAAGTCAAAATGTGCTCGTGAAAGGCAGAAAACAACACTTTGATAGTTTGATATAACTTGAGAACGAATGCAAAAAACAGTCCACTCTAAGAACAGGCCGCTTGGACACTTTCAGAACAGCTCTGTTAATGACTGAAAACAGCTCTCGAAGAGATTGTCAAAAGAGACTCTGAAAACGAAACGTTGATCACTTTTGAGCAAAAGGCTGCACACACGCAATTCAAGTTGCTCTGATTGTCATTTAGAGTTACATTATAGGATTATTCAACAACAAGTCAAAATGTGCTCGTGAAAGGCAGAAAACAACACTTTGATAGTTTGATATAACTTGAGAACGAATGCAAAAAACAGTCCACTCTAAGAACAGGCCGCTTGGACACTTTCAGAACAGCTCTGTTAATGACTGAAAACAGCTCTCGAAGAGATTGTCAAAAGAGACTCCGAAAACGAAACGTTGATCACTTTTGAGCAAAAGGCTGCACACACGCAATTCAAGTTGCTCTGATTGTCATTTAGAGTTACATTATAGGATTATTCAACAACAAGTCAAAATGTGCTCGTGAAAGGCAGAAAACAACACTTTGATAGTTTGATATAACTTGAGAACGAATGCAAAAAACAGTCCACTCTCAGAACAGGCCGCTTGGACACTTTCAGAACAGCTCTGTTAATGACTGAAAACAGCTCTCGAAGAGATTGTCAAAAGAGACTCCGAAAACGAAACGTTGATCACTTTTGAGCAAAAGGCTGCACACACGTAATTCAAGTTGCTCTGATTGTCATTTAGAGTTACATTATAGGATTATTCAACAACAAGTCAAAATGTGCTCGTGAAAGGCAGAAAACAACACTTTGATAGTTTGATATAACTTGAGAACGAATACAAAAAACAGTCCACTCTAAGAACAGGCCGCTTGGACACTTTCAGAACAGCTCTGTTAATGACTGAAAACAGCTCTCGAAGAGATTGTCAAAAGAGACTCCGAAAACGAAACGTTGATCACTTTTGAGCAAAAGGCTGCACACACGCAATTCAAGTTGCTCTGATTGTCATTTAGAGTTACATTATATGATTATTCAGCAACAAGTCAAAATGTGCTCCAGAAAGGCAGAAAACAAAACTTTGATCGTTTGATATAACTTGAGAACGAATGCAAAAAACAGTCCACTCTAAGAACAGGCCGCTTGGACACTTTCAGAACAGCTCTGTTAATGACTGAAAACAGCTCTCGAAGAGATTGTCAAAAGAGACTCCGAAAACGAAACGTTGATCACTTTTGAGCAAAAGGCTGCACACACGCAATTCAAGTTGCTCTGATTGTCATTTAGAGTTACATTATATGATTATTCAGCAACAAGTCAAAATGTGCTCCAGAAAGGCAGAAAACAAAACTTTGATAGTTTGATATAACTTGAGAACGAATGCAAAAAACAGTCCACTCTAAGAACAGGCCGCTTGGACACTTTCAGAACAGCTCTGTTAATGACTGAAAACAGCTCTCGAAGAGATTGTCAAAAGAGACTCCGAAAACGAAACGTTGATCACTTTTGAGCAAAAGGCTGCACACACGCAATTCAAGTTGCTCTGATTGTCATTTAGAGTTACATTATAGGATTATTCAACAACAAGTCAAAATGTGCTCGTGAAAGGCAGAAAACAACACTTTGATAGTTTGATATAACTTGAGAACGAATGCAAAAAACAGTCCACTCTAAGAACAGGCCGCTTGGACACTTTCAGAACAGCTCTGTTAATGACTGAAAACAGCTCTCGAAGAGATTGTCAAAAGAGACTCCGAAAACGAAACGTTGATCACTTTTGAGCAAAAGGCTGCACACACGCAATTCAAGTTGCTCTGATTGTCATTTAGAGTTACATTATAGGATTATTCAACAACAAGTCAAAATGTGCTCGTGAAAGGCAGAAAACAACACTTTGATAGTTTGATATAACTTGAGAACGAATGCAAAAAACAGTCCACTCTAAGAACAGGCCGCTTGGACACTTTCAGAACAGCTCTGTTAATGACTGAAAACAGCTCTCGAAGAGATTGTCAAAAGAGACTCCGAAAACGAAACGTTGATCACTTTTGAGCAAAAGGCTGCACACACGCAATTCAAGTTGCTCTGATTGTCATTTAGAGTTACATTATAGGATTATTCAACAACAAGTCAAAATGTGCTCGTGAAAGGCAGAAAACAACACTTTGATAGTTTGATATAACTTGAGAACGAATGCAAAAAACAGTCCACTCTAAGAACAGGCCGCTTGGACACTTTCAGAACAGCTCTGTTAATGACTGAAAACAGCTCTCGAAGAGATTGTCAAAAGAGACTCCGAAAACGAAACGTTGATCACTTTTGAGCAAAAGGCTGCACACACGCAATTCAAGTTGCTCTGATTGTCATTTAGAGTTACATTATATGATTATTCAGCAACAAGTCAAAATGTGCTCCAGAAAGGCAGAAAACAAAACTTTGATAGTTTGATATAACTTGAGAACGAATGCAAAAAACAGTCCACTCTAAGAACAGGCCGCTTGGACACTTTCAGAACAGCTCTGTTAATGACTGAAAACAGCTCTCGAAGAGATTGTCAAAAGAGACTCCGAAAACGAAACGTTGATCACTTTTGAGCAAAAGGCTGCACACACGCAATTCAAGTTGCTCTGATTGTCATTTAGAGTTACATTATAGGATTATTCAACAACAAGTCAAAATGTGCTCGTGAAAGGCAGAAAACAACACTTTGATAGTTTGATATAACTTGAGAACGAATGCAAAAAACAGTCCACTCTAAGAACAGGCCGCTTGGACACTTTCAGAACAGCTCTGTTAATGACTGAAAACAGCTCTCGAAGAGATTGTCAAAAGAGACTCTGAAAACGAAACGTTGATCACTTTTGAGCAAAAGGCTGCACACACGCAATTCAAGTTGCTCTGATTGTCATTTAGAGTTACATTATAGGATTATTCAACAACAAGTCAAAATGTGCTCGTGAAAGGCAGAAAACAACACTTTGATAGTTTGATATAACTTGAGAACGAATGCAAAAAACAGTCCACTCTAAGAACAGGCCGCTTGGACACTTTCAGAACAGCTCTGTTAATGACTGAAAACAGCTCTCGAAGAGATTGTCAAAAGAGACTCCGAAAACGAAACGTTGATCACTTTTGAGCAAAAGGCTGCACACACGCAATTCAAGTTGCTCTGATTGTCATTTAGAGTTACATTATAGGATTATTCAACAACAAGTCAAAATGTGCTCGTGAAAGGTAGAAAACAACACTTTGATAGTTTGATATAACTTGAGAACGAATGCAAAAAACAGTCCACTCTAAGAACAGGCCGCTTGGACACTTTCAGAACAGCTGTGTTAATGACTGAAAACAGCTCTCGAAGAGATTGTCAAAAGAGACTCCGAAAACGAAACGTTGATCACTTTTGAGCAAAAGGCTGCACACACGCAATTCAAGTTGCTCTGATTGTCATTTAGAGTTACATTATAGGATTATTCAACAACAAGTCAAAATGTGCTCGTGAAAGGCAGAAAACAACACTTTGATAGTTTGATATAACTTGAGAACGAATGCAAAAAACAGTCCACTCTAAGAACAGGCCGCTTGGACACTTTCAGAACAGCTCTGTTAATGACTGAAAACAGCTCTCGAAGAGATTGTCAAAAGAGACTCCGAAAACGAAACGTTGATCACTTTTGAGCAAAAGGCTGCACACACGCAATTCAAGTTGCTCTGATTGTCATTTAGAGTTACATTATAGGATTATTCAACAACAAGTCAAAATGTGCTCGTGAAAGGCAGAAAACAACACTTTGATAGTTTGATATAACTTGAGAACGAATGCAAAAAACAGTCCACTCTAAGAACAGGCCGCTTGGACACTTTCAGAACAGCTCTGTTAATGACTGAAAACAGCTCTCGAAGAGATTGTCAAAAGAGACTCCGAAAACGAAACGTTGATCACTTTTGAGCAAAAGGCTGCACACACGCAATTCAAGTTGCTCTGATTGTCATTTAGAGTTACATTATAGGATTATTCAACAACAAGTCAAAATGTGCTCGTGAAAGGCAGAAAACAACACTTTGATAGTTTGATATAACTTGAGAACGAATGCAAAAAACAGTCCACTCTAAGAACAGGCCGCTTGGACACTTTCAGAACAGCTCTGTTAATGACTGAAAACAGCTCTCGAAGAGATTGTCAAAAGAGACTCCGAAAAAGAAACGTTGATCACTTTTGAGCAAAAGGCTGCACACACGCAATTCAAGTTGCTCTGATTGTCATTTAGAGTTACATTATAGGATTATTCAACAACAAGTCAAAATGTGCTCGTGAAAGGCAGAAAACAACACTTTGATAGTTTGATATATAATTGAGAACGAATGCAAAAAACAGTCCACTCTAAGAACAGGCCGCTTGGACACTTTCAGAACAGCTCAGTTAATGACTGAAAACAGCTCTCGAAGAGATTGTCAAAAGAGACTCCGAAAACGAAACGTTGATCACTTTTGAGCAAAAGGCTGCACACACGTAATTCAAGTTGCTCTGATTGTCATTTAGAGTTACATTATAGGATTATTCAACAACAAGTCAAAATGTGCTCGTGAAAGGCAGAAAACAACACTTTGATAGTTTGATATAACTTGAGAACGAATACAAAAAACAGTCCACTCTAAGAACAGGCCGCTTGGACACTTTCAGAACAGCTCTGTTAATGACTGAAAACAGCTCTCGAAGAGATTGTCAAAAGAGACTCCGAAAACGAAACGTTGATCACTTTTGAGCAAAAGGCTGCACACACGCAATTCAAGTTGCTCTGATTGTCATTTAGAGTTACATTATATGATTATTCAGCAACAAGTCAAAATGTGCTCCAGAAAGGCAGAAAACAAAACTTTGATCGTTTGATATAACTTGAGAACGAATGCAAAAAACAGTCCACTCTAAGAACAGGCCGCTTGGACACTTTCAGAACAGCTCTGTTAATGACTGAAAACAGCTCTCGAAGAGATTGTCAAAAGAGACTCCGAAAACGAAACGTTGATCACTTTTGAGCAAAAGGCTGCACACACGCAATTCAAGTTGCTCTGATTGTCATTTAGAGTTACATTATATGATTATTCAGCAACAAGTCAAAATGTGCTCCAGAAAGGCAGAAAACAAAACTTTGATAGTTTGATATAACTTGAGAACGAATGCAAAAAACAGTCCACTCTAAGAACAGGCCGCTTGGACACTTTCAGAACAGCTCTGTTAATGACTGAAAACAGCTCTCGAAGAGATTGTCAAAAGAGACTCCGAAAACGAAACGTTGATCACTTTTGAGCAAAAGGCTGCACACACGCAATTCAAGTTGCTCTGATTGTCATTTAGAGTTACATTATAGGATTATTCAACAACAAGTCAAAATGTGCTCGTGAAAGGCAGAAAACAACACTTTGATAGTTTGATATAACTTGAGAACGAATGCAAAAAACAGTCCACTCTAAGAACAGGCCGCTTGGACACTTTCAGAACAGCTCTGTTAATGACTGAAAACAGCTCTCGAAGAGATTGTCAAAAGAGACTCCGAAAACGAAACGTTGATCACTTTTGAGCAAAAGGCTGCACACACGCAATTCAAGTTGCTCTGATTGTCATTTAGAGTTACATTATAGGATTATTCAACAACAAGTCAAAATGTGCTCGTGAAAGGCAGAAAACAACACTTTGATAGTTTGATATAACTTGAGAACGAATGCAAAAAACAGTCCACTCTAAGAACAGGCCGCTTGGACACTTTCAGAACAGCTCTGTTAATGACTGAAAACAGCTCTCGAAGAGATTGTCAAAAGAGACTCCGAAAACGAAACGTTGATCACTTTTGAGCAAAAGGCTGCACACACGCAATTCAAGTTGCTCTGATTGTCATTTAGAGTTACATTATAGGATTATTCAACAACAAGTCAAAATGTGCTCGTGAAAGGCAGAAAACAACACTTTGATAGTTTGATATAACTTGAGAACGAATGCAAAAAACAGTCCACTCTAAGAACAGGCCGCTTGGACACTTTCAGAACAGCTCTGTTAATGACTGAAAACAGCTCTCGAAGAGATTGTCAAAAGAGACTCCGAAAACGAAACGTTGATCACTTTTGAGCAAAAGGCTGCACACACGCAATTCAAGTTGCTCTGATTGTCATTTAGAGTTACATTATATGATTATTCAGCAACAAGTCAAAATGTGCTCCAGAAAGGCAGAAAACAAAACTTTGATAGTTTGATATAACTTGAGAACGAATGCAAAAAACAGTCCACTCTAAGAACAGGCCGCTTGGACACTTTCAGAACAGCTCTGTTAATGACTGAAAACAGCTCTCGAAGAGATTGTCAAAAGAGACTCCGAAAACGAAACGTTGATCACTTTTGAGCAAAAGGCTGCACACACGCAATTCAAGTTGCTCTGATTGTCATTTAGAGTTACATTATAGGATTATTCAACAACAAGTCAAAATGTGCTCGTGAAAGGCAGAAAACAACACTTTGATAGTTTGATATAACTTGAGAACGAATGCAAAAAACAGTCCACTCTAAGAACAGGCCGCTTGGACACTTTCAGAACAGCTCTGTTAATGACTGAAAACAGCTCTCGAAGAGATTGTCAAAAGAGACTCTGAAAACGAAACGTTGATCACTTTTGAGCAAAAGGCTGCACACACGCAATTCAAGTTGCTCTGATTGTCATTTAGAGTTACATTATAGGATTATTCAACAACAAGTCAAAATGTGCTCGTGAAAGGCAGAAAACAACACTTTGATAGTTTGATATAACTTGAGAACGAATGCAAAAAACAGTCCACTCTAAGAACAGGCCGCTTGGACACTTTCAGAACAGCTCTGTTAATGACTGAAAACAGCTCTCGAAGAGATTGTCAAAAGAGACTCCGAAAACGAAACGTTGATCACTTTTGAGCAAAAGGCTGCACACACGCAATTCAAGTTGCTCTGATTGTCATTTAGAGTTACATTATAGGATTATTCAACAACAAGTCAAAATGTGCTCGTGAAAGGTAGAAAACAACACTTTGATAGTTTGATATAACTTGAGAACGAATGCAAAAAACAGTCCACTCTAAGAACAGGCCGCTTGGACACTTTCAGAACAGCTGTGTTAATGACTGAAAACAGCTCTCGAAGAGATTGTCAAAAGAGACTCCGAAAACGAAACGTTGATCACTTTTGAGCAAAAGGCTGCACACACGCAATTCAAGTTGCTCTGATTGTCATTTAGAGTTACATTATAGGATTATTCAACAACAAGTCAAAATGTGCTCGTGAAAGGCAGAAAACAACACTTTGATAGTTTGATATAACTTGAGAACGAATGCAAAAAACAGTCCACTCTAAGAACAGGCCGCTTGGACACTTTCAGAACAGCTCTGTTAATGACTGAAAACAGCTCTCGAAGAGATTGTCAAAAGAGACTCCGAAAACGAAACGTTGATCACTTTTGAGCAAAAGGCTGCACACACGCAATTCAAGTTGCTCTGATTGTCATTTAGAGTTACATTATAGGATTATTCAACAACAAGTCAAAATGTGCTCGTGAAAGGCAGAAAACAACACTTTGATAGTTTGATATAACTTGAGAACGAATGCAAAAAACAGTCCACTCTAAGAACAGGCCGCTTGGACACTTTCAGAACAGCTCTGTTAATGACTGAAAACAGCTCTCGAAGAGATTGTCAAAAGAGACTCCGAAAACGAAACGTTGATCACTTTTGAGCAAAAGGCTGCACACACGCAATTCAAGTTGCTCTGATTGTCATTTAGAGTTACATTATAGGATTATTCAACAACAAGTCAAAATGTGCTCGTGAAAGGCAGAAAACAACACTTTGATAGTTTGATATAACTTGAGAACGAATGCAAAAAACAGTCCACTCTAAGAACAGGCCGCTTGGACACTTTCAGAACAGCTCTGTTAATGACTGAAAACAGCTCTCGAAGAGATTGTCAAAAGAGACTCCGAAAAAGAAACGTTGATCACTTTTGAGCAAAAGGCTGCACACACGCAATTCAAGTTGCTCTGATTGTCATTTAGAGTTACATTATAGGATTATTCAACAACAAGTCAAAATGTGCTCGTGAAAGGCAGAAAACAACACTTTGATAGTTTGATATAAATTGAGAACGAATGCAAAAAACAGTCCACTCTAAGAACAGGCCGCTTGGACACTTTCAGAACAGCTCTGTTAATGACTGAAAACAGCTCTCGAAGAGATTGTCAAAAGAGACTCCGAAAACGAAACGTTGATCACTTTTGAGCAAAAGGCTGCACACACGCAATTCAAGTTGCTCTGATTGTCATTTAGAGTTACATTATAGGATTATGCTCGTGAAAGGCAGAAAACAACACTTTGATAGTTTGATATATAATTGAGAACGAATGCAAAAAACAGTCCACTCTAAGAACAGGCCGCTTGGACACTTTCAGAACAGCTCAGTTAATGACTGAAAACAGCTCTCGAAGAGATTGTCAAAAGAGACTCCGAAAACGAAACGTTGATCACTTTTGAGCAAAAGGCTGCACACACGCAATTCAAGTTGCTCTGATTGTCATTTAGAGTTACATTATAGGAGCATTCAGCAACAAGTCAAAATGTGCTCCAGAAAAGCAGAAAACAACACTGATAGAACTTGAGAACGAATGCAAAAACAGTCCACTCTCAGAACAGGCCGCTTGGACACTTTCAGAACAGCTCTGTTAATGACTGAAAACAGCTCTCGAAGAGATTGTCAAAAGAGACTCTGAAAACGAAACGTTGATTACTTTTGAGCAAAAGGCTGCACACACGCAATTCAAGTTGCTCTGATTGTCATTTAGAGTTACATTATAGGATTATTCAACAACAAGTCAAAATGTGCTCGTGAAAGGCAGAAAACAACACTTTGATAGTTTGATATAACTTGAGAACGAATGCAAAAAACAGTCCACTCTAAGAACAGGCCGCTTGGACACTTTCAGAACAGCTCTGTTAATGACTGAAAACAGCTCTCGAAGAGATTGTCAAAAGAGACTCCGAAAACGAAACGTTGATCACTTTTGAGCAAAAGGCTGCACACACGCAATTCAAGTTGCTCTGATTGTCATTTAGAGTTACATTATAGGATTATTCAACAACAAGTCAAAATGTGCTCGTGAAAGGCAGAAAACAACACTTTGATAGTTTGATATAACTTGAGAACGAATGCAAAAAACAGTCCACTCTAAGAACAGGCCGCTTGGACACTTTCAGAACAGCTCTGTTAATGACTGAAAACAGCTCTCGAAGAGATTGTCAAAAGAGACTCCGAAAACGAAACGTTGATCACTTTTGAGCAAAAGGCTGCACACACGCAATTCAAGTTGCTCTGATTGTCATTTAGAGTTACATTATAGGATTATTCAACAACAAGTCAAAATGTGCTCGTGAAAGGCAGAAAACAACACTTTGATAGTTTGATATAACTTGAGAACGAATGCAAAAAACAGTCCACTCTAAGAACAGGCCGCTTGGACACTTTCAGAACAGCTCTGTTAATGACTGAAAACAGCTCTCGAAGAGATTGTCAAAAGAGACTCCGAAAACGAAACGTTGATCACTTTTGAGCAAAAGGCTGCACACACGCAATTCAAGTTGCTCTGATTGTCATTTAGAGTTACATTATAGGATTATTCAACAACAAGTCAAAATGTGCTCGTGAAAGGCAGAAAACAACACTTTGATAGTTTGATATATAATTGAGAACGAATGCAAAAAACAGTCCACTCTAAGAACAGGCCGCTTGGACACTTTCAGAACAGCTCAGTTAATGACTGAAAACAGCTCTCGAAGAGATTGTCAAAAGAGACTCCGAAAACGAAACGTTGATCACTTTTGAGCAAAAGGCTGCACACACGCAATTCAAGTTGCTCTGATTGTCATTTAGAGTTACATTATAGGAGCATTCAGCAACAAGTCAAAATGTGCTCCAGAAAAGCAGAAAACAACACTGATAGAACTTGAGAACGAATGCAAAAACAGTCCACTCTCAGAACAGGCCGCTTGGACACTTTCAGAACAGCTCTGTTAATGACTGAAAACAGCTCTCGAAGAGATTGTCAAAAGAGACTCTGAAAACGAAACGTTGATTACTTTTGAGCAAAAGGCTGCACACACGCAATTCAAGTTGCTCTGATTGTCATTTAGAGTAACATTATAGGATTATTCAACAACAAGTCAAAATGTGCTCGTGAAAGGCAGAAAACAACACTTTGATAGTTTGATATAACTTGAGAACGAATGCAAAAAACAGTCCACTCTAAGAACAGGCCGCTTGGACACTTTCAGAACAGCTCTGTTAATGACTGAAAACAGCTCTCGAAGAGATTGTCAAAAGAGACTCTGAAAACGAAACGTTGATTACTTTTGAGCAAAAGGCTGCACACACGCAATTCAAGTTGCTCTGATTGTCATTTAGAGTAACATTATAGGATTATTCAACAACAAGTCAAAATGTGCTCGTGAAAGGCAGAAAACAACACTTTGATAGTTTGATATAAATTGAGAACGAATGCAAAAAACAGTCCACTCTAAGAACAGGCCGCTTGGACACTTTCAGAACAGCTCTGTTAATGACTGAAAACAGCTCTCGAAGAGATTGTCAAAAGAGACTCCGAAAACGACACGTTGATCACTTTTGAGCAAAAGGCTGCACACACGCAATTCAAGTTGCTCTGATTGTCATTTAGAGTAACATTATAGGATTATTCAACAACAAGTCAAAATGTGCTCGTGAAAGGCAGAAAACAACACTTTGATAGTTTGATATAACTTGAGAACGAATGCAAAAAACAGTCCACTCTAAGAACAGGCCGCTTGGACACTTTCAGAACAGCTCTGTTAATGACTGAAAACAGCTCTCGAAGAGATTGTCAAAAGAGACTCCGAAAACGAAACGTTGATCACTTTTGAGCAAAAGGCTGCACACACGCAATTCAAGTTGCTCTGATTGTCATTTAGAGTTACATTATAGGATTATTCAACAACAAGTCAAAATGTGCTCGTGAAAGGCAGAAAACAACACTTTGATAGTTTGATATAACTTGAGAACGAATGCAAAAAACAGTCCACTCTAAGAACAGGCCGCTTGGACACTTTCAGAACAGCTCTGTTAATGACTGAAAACAGCTCTCGAAGAGATTGTCAAAAGAGACTCCGAAAACGAAACGTTGATCACTTTTGAGCAAAAGGCTGCACACACGCAATTCAAGTTGCTCTGATTGTCATTTAGAGTTACATTATATGATTATTCAGCAACAAGTCAAAATGTGCTCCAGAAAGGCAGAAAACAAAACTTTGATAGTTTGATATAACTTGAGAACGAATGCAAAAAACAGTCCACTCTAAGAACAGGCCGCTTGGACACTTTCAGAACAGCTCTGTTAATGACTGAAAACAGCTCTCGAAGAGATTGTCAAAAGAGACTCCGAAAACGAAACGTTGATCACTTTTGAGCAAAAGGCTGCACACACGCAATTCAAGTTGCTCTGATTGTCATTTAGAGTTACATTATAGGATTATTCAACAACAAGTCAAAATGTGCTCGTGAAAGGCAGAAAACAACACTTTGATAGTTTGATATAACTTGAGAACGAATGCAAAAAACAGTCCACTCTAAGAACAGGCCGCTTGGACACTTTCAGAACAGCTCTGTTAATGACTGAAAACAGCTCTCGAAGAGATTGTCAAAAGAGACTCCGAAAACGAAACGTTGATCACTTTTGAGCAAAAGGCTGCACACACGCAATTCAAGTTGCTCTGATTGTCATTTAGAGTTACATTATAGGATTATTCAACAACAAGTCAAAATGTGCTCGTGAAAGGCAGAAAACAACACTTTGATAGTTTGATATAACTTGAGAACGAATGCAAAAAACAGTCCACTCTAAGAACAGGCCGCTTGGACACTTTCAGAACAGCTCTGTTAATGACTGAAAACAGCTCTCGAAGAGATTGTCAAAAGAGACTCTGAAAACGAAACGTTGATCACTTTTGAGCAAAAGGCTGCACACACGCAATTCAAGTTGCTCTGATTGTCATTTAGAGTTACATTATAGGATTATTCAACAACAAGTCAAAATGTGCTCGTGAAAGGCAGAAAACAACACTTTGATAGTTTGATATAACTTGAGAACGAATGCAAAAAACAGTCCACTCTAAGAACAGGCCGCTTGGACACTTTCAGAACAGCTCTGTTAATGACTGAAAACAGCTCTCGAAGAGATTGTCAAAAGAGACTCCGAAAACGAAACGTTGATCACTTTTGAGCAAAAGGCTGCACACACGCAATTCAAGTTGCTCTGATTGTCATTTAGAGTTACATTATAGGATTATTCAACAACAAGTCAAAATGTGCTCGTGAAAGGCAGAAAACAACACTTTGATAGTTTGATATAACTTGAGAACGAATGCAAAAAACAGTCCACTCTCAGAACAGGCCGCTTGGACACTTTCAGAACAGCTCTGTTAATGACTGAAAACAGCTCTCGAAGAGATTGTCAAAAGAGACTCCGAAAACGAAACGTTGATCACTTTTGAGCAAAAGGCTGCACACACGTAATTCAAGTTGCTCTGATTGTCATTTAGAGTTACATTATAGGATTATTCAACAACAAGTCAAAATGTGCTCGTGAAAGGCAGAAAACAACACTTTGATAGTTTGATATAACTTGAGAACGAATGCAAAAAACAGTCCACTCTAAGAACAGGCCGCTTGGACACTTTCAGAACAGCTCTGTTAATGACTGAAAACAGCTCTCGAAGAGATTGTCAAAAGAGACTCCGAAAACGAAACGTTGATCACTTTTGAGCAAAAGGCTGCACACACGCAATTCAAGTTGCTCTGATTGTCATTTAGAGTTACATTATAGGATTATTCAACAACAAGTCAAAATGTGCTCGTGAAAGGCAGAAAACAACACTTTGATAGTTTGATATAACTTGAGAACGAATGCAAAAAACAGTCCACTCTAAGAACAGGCCGCTTGGACACTTTCAGAACAGCTCTGTTAATGACTGAAAACAGCTCTCGAAGAGATTGTCAAAAGAGACTCCGAAAAAGAAACGTTGATCACTTTTGAGCAAAAGGCTGCACACACGCAATTCAAGTTGCTCTGATTGTCATTTAGAGTTACATTATAGGATTATTCAACAACAAGTCAAAATGTGCTCGTGAAAGGCAGAAAACAACACTTTGATAGTTTGATATATAATTGAGAACGAATGCAAAAAACAGTCCACTCTAAGAACAGGCCGCTTGGACACTTTCAGAACAGCTCAGTTAATGACTGAAAACAGCTCTCGAAGAGATTGTCAAAAGAGACTCCGAAAACGAAACGTTGATCACTTTTGAGCAAAAGGCTGCACACACGCAATTCAAGTTGCTCTGATTGTCATTTAGAGTTACATTATAGGAGCATTCAGCAACAAGTCAAAATGTGCTCCAGAAAAGCAGAAAACAACACTGATAGAACTTGAGAACGAATGCAAAAACAGTCCACTCTCAGAACAGGCCGCTTGGACACTTTCAGAACAGCTCTGTTAATGACTGAAAACAGCTCTCGAAGAGATTGTCAAAAGAGACTCTGAAAACGAAACGTTGATTACTTTTGAGCAAAAGGCTGCACACACGCAATTCAAGTTGCTCTGATTGTCATTTAGAGTAACATTATAGGATTATTCAACAACAAGTCAAAATGTGCTCGTGAAAGGCAGAAAACAACACTTTGATAGTTTGATATAACTTGAGAACGAATGCAAAAAACAGTCCACTCTAAGAACAGGCCGCTTGGACACTTTCAGAACAGCTCTGTTAATGACTGAAAACAGCTCTCGAAGAGATTGTCAAAAGAGACTCTGAAAACGAAACGTTGATTACTTTTGAGCAAAAGGCTGCACACACGCAATTCAAGTTGCTCTGATTGTCATTTAGAGTAACATTATAGGATTATTCAACAACAAGTCAAAATGTGCTCGTGAAAGGCAGAAAACAACACTTTGATAGTTTGATATAAATTGAGAACGAATGCAAAAAACAGTCCACTCTAAGAACAGGCCGCTTGGACACTTTCAGAACAGCTCTGTTAATGACTGAAAACAGCTCTCGAAGAGATTGTCAAAAGAGACTCCGAAAACGAAACGTTGATCACTTTTGAGCAAAAGGCTGCACACACGCAATTCAAGTTGCGCTGATTGTCATTTAGAGTAACATTATAGGATTATTCAACAACAAGTCAAAATGTGCTCGTGAAAGGCAGAAAACAACACTTTGATAGTTTGATATAACTTGAGAACGAATGCAAAAAACAGTCCACTCTAAGAACAGGCCGCTTGGACACTTTCAGAACAGCTCTGTTAATGACTGAAAACAGCTCTCGAAGAGATTGTCAAAAGAGACTCTGAAAACGAAACGTTGATTACTTTTGAGCAAAAGGCTGCACACACGCAATTCAAGTTGCTCTGATTGTCATTTAGAGTAACATTATAGGATTATTCAACAACAAGTCAAAATGTGCTCGTGAAAGGCAGAAAACAACACTTTGATAGTTTGATATAAATTGAGAACGAATGCAAAAAACAGTCCACTCTAAGAACAGGCCGCTTGGACACTTTCAGAACAGCTCTGTTAATGACTGAAAACAGCTCTCGAAGAGATTGTCAAAAGAGACTCCGAAAACGAAACGTTGATCACTTTTGAGCAAAAGGCTGCACACACGCAATTCAAGTTGCTCTGATTGTCATTTAGAGTTACATTATAGGATTATGCTCGTGAAAGGCAGAAAACAACACTTTGATAGTTTGATATATAATTGAGAACGAATGCAAAAAACAGTCCACTCTAAGAACAGGCCGCTTGGACACTTTCAGAACAGCTCAGTTAATGACTGAAAACAGCTCTCGAAGAGATTGTCAAAAGAGACTCCGAAAACGAAACGTTGATCACTTTTGAGCAAAAGGCTGCACACACGCAATTCAAGTTGCTCTGATTGTCATTTAGAGTTACATTATAGGAGCATTCAGCAACAAGTCAAAATGTGCTCCAGAAAAGCAGAAAACAACACTGATAGAACTTGAGAACGAATGCAAAAACAGTCCACTCTCAGAACAGGCCGCTTGGACACTTTCAGAACAGCTCTGTTAATGACTGAAAACAGCTCTCGAAGAGATTGTCAAAAGAGACTCTGAAAACGAAACGTTGATTACTTTTGAGCAAAAGGCTGCACACACGCAATTCAAGTTGCTCTGATTGTCATTTAGAGTTACATTATAGGATTATTCAACAACAAGTCAAAATGTGCTCGTGAAAGGCAGAAAACAACACTTTGATAGTTTGATATAACTTGAGAACGAATGCAAAAAACAGTCCACTCTAAGAACAGGCCGCTTGGACACTTTCAGAACAGCTCTGTTAATGACTGAAAACAGCTCTCGAAGAGATTGTCAAAAGAGACTCCGAAAACGAAACGTTGATCACTTTTGAGCAAAAGGCTGCACACACGCAATTCAAGTTGCTCTGATTGTCATTTAGAGTTACATTATAGGATTATTCAACAACAAGTCAAAATGTGCTCGTGAAAGGCAGAAAACAACACTTTGATAGTTTGATATAACTTGAGAACGAATGCAAAAAACAGTCCACTCTAAGAACAGGCCGCTTGGACACTTTCAGAACAGCTCTGTTAATGACTGAAAACAGCTCTCGAAGAGATTGTCAAAAGAGACTCCGAAAACGAAACGTTGATCACTTTTGAGCAAAAGGCTGCACACACGCAATTCAAGTTGCTCTGATTGTCATTTAGAGTTACATTATAGGATTATTCAACAACAAGTCAAAATGTGCTCGTGAAAGGCAGAAAACAACACTTTGATAGTTTGATATAACTTGAGAACGAATGCAAAAAACAGTCCACTCTAAGAACAGGCCGCTTGGACACTTTCAGAACAGCTCTGTTAATGACTGAAAACAGCTCTCGAAGAGATTGTCAAAAGAGACTCCGAAAACGAAACGTTGATCACTTTTGAGCAAAAGGCTGCACACACGCAATTCAAGTTGCTCTGATTGTCATTTAGAGTTACATTATAGGATTATTCAACAACAAGTCAAAATGTGCTCGTGAAAGGCAGAAAACAACACTTTGATAGTTTGATATATAATTGAGAACGAATGCAAAAAACAGTCCACTCTAAGAACAGGCCGCTTGGACACTTTCAGAACAGCTCAGTTAATGACTGAAAACAGCTCTCGAAGAGATTGTCAAAAGAGACTCCGAAAACGAAACGTTGATCACTTTTGAGCAAAAGGCTGCACACACGCAATTCAAGTTGCTCTGATTGTCATTTAGAGTTACATTATAGGAGCATTCAGCAACAAGTCAAAATGTGCTCCAGAAAAGCAGAAAACAACACTGATAGAACTTGAGAACGAATGCAAAAACAGTCCACTCTCAGAACAGGCCGCTTGGACACTTTCAGAACAGCTCTGTTAATGACTGAAAACAGCTCTCGAAGAGATTGTCAAAAGAGACTCTGAAAACGAAACGTTGATTACTTTTGAGCAAAAGGCTGCACACACGCAATTCAAGTTGCTCTGATTGTCATTTAGAGTAACATTATAGGATTATTCAACAACAAGTCAAAATGTGCTCGTGAAAGGCAGAAAACAACACTTTGATAGTTTGATATAAATTGAGAACGAATGCAAAAAACAGTCCACTCTAAGAACAGGCCGCTTGGACACTTTCAGAACAGCTCTGTTAATGACTGAAAACAGCTCTCGAAGAGATTGTCAAAAGAGACTCCGAAAACGACACGTTGATCACTTTTGAGCAAAAGGCTGCACACACGCAATTCAAGTTGCTCTGATTGTCATTTAGAGTAACATTATAGGATTATTCAACAACAAGTCAAAATGTGCTCGTGAAAGGCAGAAAACAACACTTTGATAGTTTGATATAACTTGAGAACGAATGCAAAAAACAGTCCACTCTAAGAACAGGCCGCTTGGACACTTTCAGAACAGCTCTGTTAATGACTGAAAACAGCTCTCGAAGAGATTGTCAAAAGAGACTCCGAAAACGAAACGTTGATCACTTTTGAGCAAAAGGCTGCACACACGCAATTCAAGTTGCTCTGATTGTCATTTAGAGTTACATTATAGGATTATTCAACAACAAGTCAAAATGTGCTCGTGAAAGGCAGAAAACAACACTTTGATAGTTTGATATAACTTGAGAACGAATGCAAAAAACAGTCCACTCTAAGAACAGGCCGCTTGGACACTTTCAGAACAGCTCTGTTAATGACTGAAAACAGCTCTCGAAGAGATTGTCAAAAGAGACTCCGAAAACGAAACGTTGATCACTTTTGAGCAAAAGGCTGCACACACGCAATTCAAGTTGCTCTGATTGTCATTTAGAGTTACATTATATGATTATTCAGCAACAAGTCAAAATGTGCTCCAGAAAGGCAGAAAACAAAACTTTGATAGTTTGATATAACTTGAGAACGAATGCAAAAAACAGTCCACTCTAAGAACAGGCCGCTTGGACACTTTCAGAACAGCTCTGTTAATGACTGAAAACAGCTCTCGAAGAGATTGTCAAAAGAGACTCCGAAAACGAAACGTTGATCACTTTTGAGCAAAAGGCTGCACACACGCAATTCAAGTTGCTCTGATTGTCATTTAGAGTTACATTATAGGATTATTCAACAACAAGTCAAAATGTGCTCGTGAAAGGCAGAAAACAACACTTTGATAGTTTGATATAACTTGAGAACGAATGCAAAAAACAGTCCACTCTAAGAACAGGCCGCTTGGACACTTTCAGAACAGCTCTGTTAATGACTGAAAACAGCTCTCGAAGAGATTGTCAAAAGAGACTCCGAAAACGAAACGTTGATCACTTTTGAGCAAAAGGCTGCACACACGCAATTCAAGTTGCTCTGATTGTCATTTAGAGTTACATTATAGGATTATTCAACAACAAGTCAAAATGTGCTCGTGAAAGGCAGAAAACAACACTTTGATAGTTTGATATAACTTGAGAACGAATGCAAAAAACAGTCCACTCTAAGAACAGGCCGCTTGGACACTTTCAGAACAGCTCTGTTAATGACTGAAAACAGCTCTCGAAGAGATTGTCAAAAGAGACTCTGAAAACGAAACGTTGATCACTTTTGAGCAAAAGGCTGCACACACGCAATTCAAGTTGCTCTGATTGTCATTTAGAGTTACATTATAGGATTATTCAACAACAAGTCAAAATGTGCTCGTGAAAGGCAGAAAACAACACTTTGATAGTTTGATATAACTTGAGAACGAATGCAAAAAACAGTCCACTCTAAGAACAGGCCGCTTGGACACTTTCAGAACAGCTCTGTTAATGACTGAAAACAGCTCTCGAAGAGATTGTCAAAAGAGACTCCGAAAACGAAACGTTGATCACTTTTGAGCAAAAGGCTGCACACACGCAATTCAAGTTGCTCTGATTGTCATTTAGAGTTACATTATAGGATTATTCAACAACAAGTCAAAATGTGCTCGTGAAAGGCAGAAAACAACACTTTGATAGTTTGATATAACTTGAGAACGAATGCAAAAAACAGTCCACTCTCAGAACAGGCCGCTTGGACACTTTCAGAACAGCTCTGTTAATGACTGAAAACAGCTCTCGAAGAGATTGTCAAAAGAGACTCCGAAAACGAAACGTTGATCACTTTTGAGCAAAAGGCTGCACACACGTAATTCAAGTTGCTCTGATTGTCATTTAGAGTTACATTATAGGATTATTCAACAACAAGTCAAAATGTGCTCGTGAAAGGCAGAAAACAACACTTTGATAGTTTGATATAACTTGAGAACGAATGCAAAAAACAGTCCACTCTAAGAACAGGCCGCTTGGACACTTTCAGAACAGCTCTGTTAATGACTGAAAACAGCTCTCGAAGAGATTGTCAAAAGAGACTCCGAAAACGAAACGTTGATCACTTTTGAGCAAAAGGCTGCACACACGCAATTCAAGTTGCTCTGATTGTCATTTAGAGTAACATTATAGGATTATTCAACAACAAGTCAAAATGTGCTCGTGAAAGGCAGAAAACAACACTTTGATAGTTTGATATAACTTGAGAACGAATGCAAAAAACAGTCCACTCTAAGAACAGGCCGCTTGGACACTTTCAGAACAGCTCTGTTAATGACTGAAAACAGCTCTCGAAGAGATTGTCAAAAGAGACTCCGAAAACGAAACGTTGATCACTTTTGAGCAAAAGGCTGCACACACGCAATTCAAGTTGCTCTGATTGTCATTTAGAGTTACATTATAGGATTATTCAACAACAAGTCAAAATGTGCTCGTGAAAGGCAGAAAACAACACTTTGATAGTTTGATATAACTTGAGAACGAATGCAAAAAACAGTCCACTCTAAGAACAGGCCGCTTGGACACTTTCAGAACAGCTCTGTTAATGACTGAAAACAGCTCTCGAAGAGATTGTCAAAAGAGACTCCGAAAACGAAACGTTGATCACTTTTGAGCAAAAGGCTGCACACACGCAATTCAAGTTGCTCTGATTGTCATTTAGAGTTACATTATAGGATTATTCAACAACAAGTCAAAATGTGCTCGTGAAAGGCAGAAAACAACACTTTGATAGTTTGATATAACTTGAGAACGAATGCAAAAAACAGTCCACTCTCAGAACAGGCCGCTTGGACACTTTCAGAACAGCTCTGTTAATGACTGAAAACAGCTCTCGAAGAGATTGTCAAAAGAGACTCCGAAAACGAAACGTTGATCACTTTTGAGCAAAAGGCTGCACACACGTAATTCAAGTTGCTCTGATTGTCATTTAGAGTTACATTATAGGATTATTCAACAACAAGTCAAAATGTGCTCGTGAAAGGCAGAAAACAACACTTTGATAGTTTGATATAACTTGAGAACGAATACAAAAAACAGTCCACTCTAAGAACAGGCCGCTTGGACACTTTCAGAACAGCTCTGTTAATGACTGAAAACAGCTCTCGAAGAGATTGTCAAAAGAGACTCCGAAAACGAAACGTTGATCACTTTTGAGCAAAAGGCTGCACACACGCAATTCAAGTTGCTCTGATTGTCATTTAGAGTTACATTATATGATTATTCAGCAACAAGTCAAAATGTGCTCCAGAAAGGCAGAAAACAAAACTTTGATAGTTTGATATAACTTGAGAACGAATGCAAAAAACAGTCCACTCTAAGAACAGGCCGCTTGGACACTTTCAGAACAGCTCTGTTAATGACTGAAAACAGCTCTCGAAGAGATTGTCAAAAGAGACTCCGAAAACGAAACGTTGATCACTTTTGAGCAAAAGGCTGCACACACGCAATTCAAGTTGCTCTGATTGTCATTTAGAGTTACATTATATGATTATTCAGCAACAAGTCAAAATGTGCTCCAGAAAGGCAGAAAACAAAACTTTGATAGTTTGATATAACTTGAGAACGAATGCAAAAAACAGTCCACTCTAAGAACAGGCCGCTTGGACACTTTCAGAACAGCTCTGTTAATGACTGAAAACAGCTCTCGAAGAGATTGTCAAAAGAGACTCCGAAAACGAAACGTTGATCACTTTTGAGCAAAAGGCTGCACACACGCAATTCAAGTTGCTCTGATTGTCATTTAGAGTTACATTATAGGATTATTCAACAACAAGTCAAAATGTGCTCGTGAAAGGCAGAAAACAACACTTTGATAGTTTGATATAACTTGAGAACGAATGCAAAAAACAGTCCACTCTAAGAACAGGCCGCTTGGACACTTTCAGAACAGCTCTGTTAATGACTGAAAACAGCTCTCGAAGAGATTGTCAAAAGAGACTCCGAAAACGAAACGTTGATCACTTTTGAGCAAAAGGCTGCACACACGCAATTCAAGTTGCTCTGATTGTCATTTAGAGTTACATTATAGGATTATTCAACAACAAGTCAAAATGTGCTCGTGAAAGGCAGAAAACAACACTTTGATAGTTTGATATAACTTGAGAACGAATGCAAAAAACAGTCCACTCTAAGAACAGGCCGCTTGGACACTTTCAGAACAGCTCTGTTAATGACTGAAAACAGCTCTCGAAGAGATTGTCAAAAGAGACTCTGAAAACGAAACGTTGATCACTTTTGAGCAAAAGGCTGCACACACGCAATTCAAGTTGCTCTGATTGTCATTTAGAGTTACATTATAGGATTATTCAACAACAAGTCAAAATGTGCTCGTGAAAGGCAGAAAACAACACTTTGATAGTTTGATATAACTTGAGAACGAATGCAAAAAACAGTCCACTCTAAGAACAGGCCGCTTGGACACTTTCAGAACAGCTCTGTTAATGACTGAAAACAGCTCTCGAAGAGATTGTCAAAAGAGACTCCGAAAACGAAACGTTGATCACTTTTGAGCAAAAGGCTGCACACACGCAATTCAAGTTGCTCTGATTGTCATTTAGAGTTACATTATAGGATTATTCAACAACAAGTCAAAATGTGCTCGTGAAAGGCAGAAAACAACACTTTGATAGTTTGATATAACTTGAGAACGAATGCAAAAAACAGTCCACTCTAAGAACAGGCCGCTTGGACACTTTCAGAACAGCTCTGTTAATGACTGAAAACAGCTCTCGAAGAGATTGTCAAAAGAGACTCTGAAAACGAAACGTTGATCACTTTTGAGCAAAAGGCTGCACACACGCAATTCAAGTTGCTCTGATTGTCATTTAGAGTTACATTATAGGATTATTCAACAACAAGTCAAAATGTGCTCGTGAAAGGCAGAAAACAACACTTTGATAGTTTGATATAACTTGAGAACGAATGCAAAAAACAGTCCACTCTAAGAACAGGCCGCTTGGACACTTTCAGAACAGCTCTGTTAATGACTGAAAACAGCTCTCGAAGAGATTGTCAAAAGAGACTCCGAAAACGAAACGTTGATCACTTTTGAGCAAAAGGCTGCACACACGCAATTCAAGTTGCTCTGATTGTCATTTAGAGTTACATTATAGGATTATTCAACAACAAGTCAAAATGTGCTCGTGAAAGGCAGAAAACAACACTTTGATAGTTTGATATAACTTGAGAACGAATGCAAAAAACAGTCCACTCTCAGAACAGGCCGCTTGGACACTTTCAGAACAGCTCTGTTAATGACTGAAAACAGCTCTCGAAGAGATTGTCAAAAGAGACTCCGAAAACGAAACGTTGATCACTTTTGAGCAAAAGGCTGCACACACGTAATTCAAGTTGCTCTGATTGTCATTTAGAGTTACATTATAGGATTATTCAACAACAAGTCAAAATGTGCTCGTGAAAGGCAGAAAACAACACTTTGATAGTTTGATATAACTTGAGAACGAATGCAAAAAACAGTCCACTCTAAGAACAGGCCGCTTGGACACTTTCAGAACAGCTCTGTTAATGACTGAAAACAGCTCTCGAAGAGATTGTCAAAAGAGACTCCGAAAACGAAACGTTGATCACTTTTGAGCAAAAGGCTGCACACACGCAATTCAAGTTGCTCTGATTGTCATTTAGAGTAACATTATAGGATTATTCAACAACAAGTCAAAATGTGCTCGTGAAAGGCAGAAAACAACACTTTGATAGTTTGATATAACTTGAGAACGAATGCAAAAAACAGTCCACTCTAAGAACAGGCCGCTTGGACACTTTCAGAACAGCTCTGTTAATGACTGAAAACAGCTCTCGAAGAGATTGTCAAAAGAGACTCCGAAAACGAAACGTTGATCACTTTTGAGCAAAAGGCTGCACACACGCAATTCAAGTTGCTCTGATTGTCATTTAGAGTTACATTATAGGATTATTCAACAACAAGTCAAAATGTGCTCGTGAAAGGCAGAAAACAACACTTTGATAGTTTGATATAACTTGAGAACGAATGCAAAAAACAGTCCACTCTAAGAACAGGCCGCTTGGACACTTTCAGAACAGCTCTGTTAATGACTGAAAACAGCTCTCGAAGAGATTGTCAAAAGAGACTCCGAAAACGAAACGTTGATCACTTTTGAGCAAAAGGCTGCACACACGCAATTCAAGTTGCTCTGATTGTCATTTAGAGTTACATTATAGGATTATTCAACAACAAGTCAAAATGTGCTCGTGAAAGGCAGAAAACAACACTTTGATAGTTTGATATAACTTGAGAACGAATGCAAAAAACAGTCCACTCTCAGAACAGGCCGCTTGGACACTTTCAGAACAGCTCTGTTAATGACTGAAAACAGCTCTCGAAGAGATTGTCAAAAGAGACTCCGAAAACGAAACGTTGATCACTTTTGAGCAAAAGGCTGCACACACGTAATTCAAGTTGCTCTGATTGTCATTTAGAGTTACATTATAGGATTATTCAACAACAAGTCAAAATGTGCTCGTGAAAGGCAGAAAACAACACTTTGATAGTTTGATATAACTTGAGAACGAATACAAAAAACAGTCCACTCTAAGAACAGGCCGCTTGGACACTTTCAGAACAGCTCTGTTAATGACTGAAAACAGCTCTCGAAGAGATTGTCAAAAGAGACTCCGAAAACGAAACGTTGATCACTTTTGAGCAAAAGGCTGCACACACGCAATTCAAGTTGCTCTGATTGTCATTTAGAGTTACATTATATGATTATTCAGCAACAAGTCAAAATGTGCTCCAGAAAGGCAGAAAACAAAACTTTGATAGTTTGATATAACTTGAGAACGAATGCAAAAAACAGTCCACTCTAAGAACAGGCCGCTTGGACACTTTCAGAACAGCTCTGTTAATGACTGAAAACAGCTCTCGAAGAGATTGTCAAAAGAGACTCCGAAAACGAAACGTTGATCACTTTTGAGCAAAAGGCTGCACACACGCAATTCAAGTTGCTCTGATTGTCATTTAGAGTTACATTATAGGATTATTCAACAACAAGTCAAAATGTGCTCGTGAAAGGCAGAAAACAACACTTTGATAGTTTGATATAACTTGAGAACGAATGCAAAAAACAGTCCACTCTAAGAACAGGCCGCTTGGACACTTTCAGAACAGCTCTGTTAATGACTGAAAACAGCTCTCGAAGAGATTGTCAAAAGAGACTCCGAAAACGAAACGTTGATCACTTTTGAGCAAAAGGCTGCACACACGCAATTCAAGTTGCTCTGATTGTCATTTAGAGTTACATTATAGGATTATTCAACAACAAGTCAAAATGTGCTCGTGAAAGGCAGAAAACAACACTTTGATAGTTTGATATAACTTGAGAACGAATGCAAAAAACAGTCCACTCTAAGAACAGGCCGCTTGGACACTTTCAGAACAGCTCTGTTAATGACTGAAAACAGCTCTCGAAGAGATTGTCAAAAGAGACTCTGAAAACGAAACGTTGATCACTTTTGAGCAAAAGGCTGCACACACGCAATTCAAGTTGCTCTGATTGTCATTTAGAGTTACATTATAGGATTATTCAACAACAAGTCAAAATGTGCTCGTGAAAGGCAGAAAACAACACTTTGATAGTTTGATATAACTTGAGAACGAATGCAAAAAACAGTCCACTCTAAGAACAGGCCGCTTGGACACTTTCAGAACAGCTCTGTTAATGACTGAAAACAGCTCTCGAAGAGATTGTCAAAAGAGACTCCGAAAACGAAACGTTGATCACTTTTGAGTAAAAGGCTGCACACACGCAATTCAAGTTGCTCTGATTGTCATTTAGAGTTACATTATAGGATTATTCAACAACAAGTCAAAATGTGCTCGTGAAAGGCAGAAAACAACACTTTGATAGTTTGATATAACTTGAGAACGAATGCAAAAAACAGTCCACTCTCAGAACAGGCCGCTTGGACACTTTCAGAACAGCTCTGTTAATGACTGAAAACAGCTCTCGAAGAGATTGTCAAAAGAGACTCCGAAAACGAAACGTTGATCACTTTTGAGCAAAAGGCTGCACACACGTAATTCAAGTTGCTCTGATTGTCATTTAGAGTTACATTATAGGATTATTCAACAACAAGTCAAAATGTGCTCGTGAAAGGCAGAAAACAACACTTTGATAGTTTGATATAACTTGAGAACGAATGCAAAAAACAGTCCACTCTAAGAACAGGCCGCTTGGACACTTTCAGAACAGCTCTGTTAATGACTGAAAACAGCTCTCGAAGAGATTGTCAAAAGAGACTCCGAAAACGAAACGTTGATCACTTTTGAGCAAAAGGCTGCACACACGCAATTCAAGTTGCTCTGATTGTCATTTAGAGTAACATTATAGGATTATTCAACAACAAGTCAAAATGTGCTCGTGAAAGGCAGAAAACAACACTTTGATAGTTTGATATAACTTGAGAACGAATGCAAAAAACAGTCCACTCTAAGAACAGGCCGCTTGGACACTTTCAGAACAGCTCTGTTAATGACTGAAAACAGCTCTCGAAGAGATTGTCAAAAGAGACTCCGAAAACGAAACGTTGATCACTTTTGAGCAAAAGGCTGCACACACGCAATTCAAGTTGCTCTGATTGTCATTTAGAGTTACATTATAGGATTATTCAACAACAAGTCAAAATGTGCTCGTGAAAGGCAGAAAACAACACTTTGATAGTTTGATATAACTTGAGAACGAATGCAAAAAACAGTCCACTCTAAGAACAGGCCGCTTGGACACTTTCAGAACAGCTCTGTTAATGACTGAAAACAGCTCTCGAAGAGATTGTCAAAAGAGACTCCGAAAACGAAACGTTGATCACTTTTGAGCAAAAGGCTGCACACACGCAATTCAAGTTGCTCTGATTGTCATTTAGAGTTACATTATAGGATTATTCAACAACAAGTCAAAATGTGCTCGTGAAAGGCAGAAAACAACACTTTGATAGTTTGATATAACTTGAGAACGAATGCAAAAAACAGTCCACTCTCAGAACAGGCCGCTTGGACACTTTCAGAACAGCTCTGTTAATGACTGAAAACAGCTCTCGAAGAGATTGTCAAAAGAGACTCCGAAAACGAAACGTTGATCACTTTTGAGCAAAAGGCTGCACACACGCAATTCAAGTTGCTCTGATTGTCATTTAGAGTTACATTATAGGATTATTCAACAACAAGTCAAAATGTGCTCGTGAAAGGCAGAAAACAACACTTTGATAGTTTGATATAACTTGAGAACGAATGCAAAAAACAGTCCACTCTAAGAACAGGCCGCTTGGACACTTTCAGAACAGCTCTGTTAATGACTGAAAACAGCTCTCGAAGAGATTGTCAAAAGAGACTCCGAAAACGAAACGTTGATCACTTTTGAGCAAAAGGCTGCACACACGCAATTCAAGTTGCTCTGATTGTCATTTAGAGTTACATTATAGGATTATTCAACAACAAGTCAAAATGTGCTCGTGAAAGGCAGAAAACAACACTTTGATAGTTTGATATAACTTGAGAACGAATGCAAAAAACAGTCCACTCTAAGAACAGGCCGCTTGGACACTTTCAGAACAGCTCTGTTAATGACTGAAAACAGCTCTCGAAGAGATTGTCAAAAGAGACTCCGAAAACGAAACGTTGATCACTTTTGAGCAAAAGGCTGCACACACGCAATTCAAGTTGCTCTGATTGTCATTTAGAGTTACATTATAGGATTATTCAACAACAAGTCAAAATGTGCTCGTGAAAGGCAGAAAACAACACTTTGATAGTTTGATATAACTTGAGAACGAATGCAAAAAACAGTCCACTCTAAGAACAGGCCGCTTGGACACTTTCAGAACAGCTCTGTTAATGACTGAAAACAGCTCTCGAAGAGATTGTCAAAAGAGACTCCGAAAACGAAACGTTGATCACTTTTGAGCAAAAGGCTGCACACACGCAATTCAAGTTGCTCTGATTGTCATTTAGAGTTACATTATAGGATTATTCAACAACAAGTCAAAATGTGCTCGTGAAAGGCAGAAAACAACACTTTGATAGTTTGATATAACTTGAGAACGAATGCAAAAAACAGTCCACTCTAAGAACAGGCCGCTTGGACACTTTCAGAACAGCTCTGTTAATGACTGAAAACAGCTCTCGAAGAGATTGTCAAAAGAGACTCCGAAAACGAAACGTTGATCACTTTTGAGCAAAAGGCTGCACACACGCAATTCAAGTTGCTCTGATTGTCATTTAGAGTAACATTATATGATTATTCAGCAACAAGTCAAAATGTGCTCGTGAAAGGCAGAAAACAAAACTTTGATAGTTTGATATAACTTGAGAACGAATGCAAAAAACAGTCCACTCTAAGAACAGGCCGCTTGGACACTTTCAGAACAGCTCTGTTAATGACTGAAAACAGCTCTCGAAGAGATTGTCAAAAGAGACTCCGAAAACGAAACGTTGATCACTTTTGAGCAAAAGGCTGCACACACGCAATTCAAGTTGCTCTGATTGTCATTTAGAGTTACATTATAGGATTATTCAACAACAAGTCAAAATGTGCTCGTGAAAGGCAGAAAACAACACTTTGATAGTTTGATATAACTTGAGAACGAATGCAAAAAACAGTCCACTCTAAGAACAGGCCGCTTGGACACTTTCAGAACAGCTCTGTTAATGACTGAAAACAGCTCTCGAAGAGATTGTCAAAAGAGACTCTGAAAACGAAACGTTGATCACTTTTGAGCAAAAGGCTGCACACACGCAATTCAAGTTGCTCTGATTGTCATTTAGAGTTACATTATAGGATTATTCAACAACAAGTCAAAATGTGCTCGTGAAAGGCAGAAAACAACACTTTGATAGTTTGATATAACTTGAGAACGAATGCAAAAAACAGTCCACTCTAAGAACAGGCCGCTTGGACACTTTCAGAACAGCTCTGTTAATGACTGAAAACAGCTCTCGAAGAGATTGTCAAAAGAGACTCCGAAAACGAAACGTTGATCACTTTTGAGCAAAAGGCTGCACACACGCAATTCAAGTTGCTCTGATTGTCATTTAGAGTTACATTATAGGATTATTCAACAACAAGTCAAAATGTGCTCGTGAAAGGCAGAAAACAACACTTTGATAGTTTGATATAACTTGAGAACGAATGCAAAAAACAGTCCACTCTCAGAACAGGCCGCTTGGACACTTTCAGAACAGCTCTGTTAATGACTGAAAACAGCTCTCGAAGAGATTGTCAAAAGAGACTCCGAAAACGAAACGTTGATCACTTTTGAGCAAAAGGCTGCACACACGTAATTCAAGTTGCTCTGATTGTCATTTAGAGTTACATTATAGGATTATTCAACAACAAGTCAAAATGTGCTCGTGAAAGGCAGAAAACAACACTTTGATAGTTTGATATAACTTGAGAACGAATGCAAAAAACAGTCCACTCTAAGAACAGGCCGCTTGGACACTTTCAGAACAGCTCTGTTAATGACTGAAAACAGCTCTCGAAGAGATTGTCAAAAGAGACTCCGAAAACGAAACGTTGATCACTTTTGAGCAAAAGGCTGCACACACGCAATTCAAGTTGCTCTGATTGTCATTTAGAGTTACATTATATGATTATTCAGCAACAAGTCAAAATGTGCTCCAGAAAGGCAGAAAACAAAACTTTGATAGTTTGATATAACTTGAGAACGAATGCAAAAAACAGTCCACTCTAAGAACAGGCCGCTTGGACACTTTCAGAACAGCTCTGTTAATGACTGAAAACAGCTCTCGAAGAGATTGTCAAAAGAGACTCCGAAAACGAAACGTTGATCACTTTTGAGCAAAAGGCTGCACACACGCAATTCAAGTTGCTCTGATTGTCATTTAGAGTTACATTATAGGATTATTCAACAACAAGTCAAAATGTGCTCGTGAAAGGCAGAAAACAACACTTTGATAGTTTGATATAACTTGAGAACGAATGCAAAAAACAGTCCACTCTAAGAACAGGCCGCTTGGACACTTTCAGAACAGCTCTGTTAATGACTGAAAACAGCTCTCGAAGAGATTGTCAAAAGAGACTCTGAAAACGAAACGTTGATCACTTTTGAGCAAAAGGCTGCACACACGCAATTCAAGTTGCTCTGATTGTCATTTAGAGTTACATTATAGGATTATTCAACAACAAGTCAAAATGTGCTCGTGAAAGGCAGAAAACAACACTTTGATAGTTTGATATAACTTGAGAACGAATGCAAAAAACAGTCCACTCTAAGAACAGGCCGCTTGGACACTTTCAGAACAGCTCTGTTAATGACTGAAAACAGCTCTCGAAGAGATTGTCAAAAGAGACTCCGAAAACGAAACGTTGATCACTTTTGAGCAAAAGGCTGCACACACGCAATTCAAGTTGCTCTGATTGTCATTTAGAGTTACATTATAGGATTATTCAACAACAAGTCAAAATGTGCTCGTGAAAGGCAGAAAACAACACTTTGATAGTTTGATATAACTTGAGAACGAATGCAAAAAACAGTCCACTCTAAGAACAGGCCGCTTGGACACTTTCAGAACAGCTCTGTTAATGACTGAAAACAGCTCTCGAAGAGATTGTCAAAAGAGACTCCGAAAACGAAACGTTGATCACTTTTGAGCAAAAGGCTGCACACACGCAATTCAAGTTGCTCTGATTGTCATTTAGAGTTACATTATAGGATTATTCAACAACAAGTCAAAATGTGCTCGTGAAAGGCAGAAAACAACACTTTGATAGTTTGATATAACTTGAGAACGAATGCAAAAAACAGTCCACTCTAAGAACAGGCCGCTTGGACACTTTCAGAACAGCTCTGTTAATGACTGAAAACAGCTCTCGAAGAGATTGTCAAAAGAGACTCCGAAAACGAAACGTTGATCACTTTTGAGCAAAAGGCTGCACACACGCAATTCAAGTTGCTCTGATTGTCATTTAGAGTTACATTATAGGATTATTCAACAACAAGTCAAAATGTGCTCGTGAAAGGCAGAAAACAACACTTTGATAGTTTGATATAACTTGAGAACGAATGCAAAAAACAGTCCACTCTAAGAACAGGCCGCTTGGACACTTTCAGAACAGCTCTGTTAATGACTGAAAACAGCTCTCGAAGAGATTGTCAAAAGAGACTCCGAAAACGAAACGTTGATCACTTTTGAGCAAAAGGCTGCACACACGCAATTCAAGTTGCTCTGATTGTCATTTAGAGTTACATTATAGGATTATTCAACAACAAGTCAAAATGTGCTCGTGAAAGGCAGAAAACAACACTTTGATAGTTTGATATATAATTGAGAACGAATGCAAAAAACAGTCCACTCTAAGAACAGGCCGCTTGGACACTTTCAGAACAGCTCAGTTAATGACTGAAAACAGCTCTCGAAGAGATTGTCAAAAGAGACTCCGAAAACGAAACGTTGATCACTTTTGAGCAAAAGGCTGCACACACGCAATTCAAGTTGCTCTGATTGTCATTTAGAGTTACATTATAGGAGCATTCAGCAACAAGTCAAATTGTGCTCCAGAAAAGCAGAAAACAACACTGATAGAACTTGAGAACGAATGCAAAAACAGTCCACTCTCAGAACAGGCCGCTTGGACACTTTCAGAACAGCTCTGTTAATGACTGAAAACAGCTCTCGAAGAGATTGTCAAAAGAGACTCTGAAAACGAAACGTTGATTACTTTTGAGCAAAAGGCTGCACACACGCAATTCAAGTTGCTCTGATTGTCATTTAGAGTAACATTATAGGATTATTCAACAACAAGTCAAAATGTGCTCGTGAAAGGCAGAAAACAACACTTTGATAGTTTGATATAACTTGAGAACGAATGCAAAAAACAGTCCACTCTAAGAACAGGCCGCTTGGACACTTTCAGAACAGCTCTGTTAATGACTGAAAACAGCTCTCGAAGAGATTGTCAAAAGAGACTCTGAAAACGAAACGTTGATTACTTTTGAGCAAAAGGCTGCACACACGCAATTCAAGTTGCTCTGATTGTCATTTAGAGTAACATTATAGGATTATTCAACAACAAGTCAAAATGTGCTCGTGAAAGGCAGAAAACAACACTTTGATAGTTTGATATAAATTGAGAACGAATGCAAAAAACAGTCCACTCTAAGAACAGGCCGCTTGGACACTTTCAGAACAGCTCTGTTAATGACTGAAAACAGCTCTCGAAGAGATTGTCAAAAGAGACTCCGAAAACGAAACGTTGATCACTTTTGAGCAAAAGGCTGCACACACGCAATTCAAGTTGCTCTGATTGTCATTTAGAGTAACATTATAGGATTATTCAACAACAAGTCAAAATGTGCTCGTGAAAGGCAGAAAACAACACTTTGATAGTTTGATATAACTTGAGAACGAATGCAAAAAACAGTCCACTCTAAGAACAGGCCGCTTGGACACTTTCAGAACAGCTCTGTTAATGACTGAAAACAGCTCTCGAAGAGATTGTCAAAAGAGACTCCGAAAACGAAACGTTGATCACTTTTGAGCAAAAGGCTGCACACACGCAATTCAAGTTGCTCTGATTGTCATTTAGAGTTACATTATAGGATTATGCTCGTGAAAGGCAGAAAACAACACTTTGATAGTTTGATATATAATTGAGAACGAATGCAAAAAACAGTCCACTCTAAGAACAGGCCGCTTGGACACTTTCAGAACAGCTCAGTTAATGACTGAAAACAGCTCTCGAAGAGATTGTCAAAAGAGACTCCGAAAACGAAACGTTGATCACTTTTGAGCAAAAGGCTGCACACACGCAATTCAAGTTGCTCTGATTGTCATTTAGAGTTACATTATAGGAGCATTCAGCAACAAGTCAAAATGTGCTCCAGAAAAGCAGAAAACAACACTGATAGAACTTGAGAACGAATGCAAAAACAGTCCACTCTCAGAACAGGCCGCTTGGACACTTTCAGAACAGCTCTGTTAATGACTGAAAACAGCTCTCGAAGAGATTGTCAAAAGAGACTCTGAAAACGAAACGTTGATTACTTTTGAGCAAAAGGCTGCACACACGCAATTCAAGTTGCTCTGATTGTCATTTAGAGTTACATTATAGGATTATTCAACAACAAGTCAAAATGTGCTCGTGAAAGGCAGAAAACAACACTTTGATAGTTTGATATAACTTGAGAACGAATGCAAAAAACAGTCCACTCTAAGAACAGGCCGCTTGGACACTTTCAGAACAGCTCTGTTAATGACTGAAAACAGCTCTCGAAGAGATTGTCAAAAGAGACTCCGAAAACGAAACGTTGATCACTTTTGAGCAAAAGGCTGCACACACGCAATTCAAGTTGCTCTGATTGTCATTTAGAGTTACATTATAGGATTATTCAACAACAAGTCAAAATGTGCTCGTGAAAGGCAGAAAACAACACTTTGATAGTTTGATATAACTTGAGAACGAATGCAAAAAACAGTCCACTCTAAGAACAGGCCGCTTGGACACTTTCAGAACAGCTCTGTTAATGACTGAAAACAGCTCTCGAAGAGATTGTCAAAAGAGACTCCGAAAACGAAACGTTGATCACTTTTGAGCAAAAGGCTGCACACACGCAATTCAAGTTGCTCTGATTGTCATTTAGAGTTACATTATAGGATTATTCAACAACAAGTCAAAATGTGCTCGTGAAAGGCAGAAAACAACACTTTGATAGTTTGATATAACTTGAGAACGAATGCAAAAAACAGTCCACTCTAAGAACAGGCCGCTTGGACACTTTCAGAACAGCTCTGTTAATGACTGAAAACAGCTCTCGAAGAGATTGTCAAAAGAGACTCCGAAAACGAAACGTTGATCACTTTTGAGCAAAAGGCTGCACACACGCAATTCAAGTTGCTCTGATTGTCATTTAGAGTTACATTATAGGATTATTCAACAACAAGTCAAAATGTGCTCGTGAAAGGCAGAAAACAACACTTTGATAGTTTGATATAACTTGAGAACGAATGCAAAAAACAGTCCACTCTAAGAACAGGCCGCTTGGACACTTTCAGAACAGCTCTGTTAATGACTGAAAACAGCTCTCGAAGAGATTGTCAAAAGAGACTCCGAAAACGAAACGTTGATCACTTTTGAGCAAAAGGCTGCACACACGCAATTCAAGTTGCTCTGATTGTCATTTAGAGTTACATTATATGATTATTCAGCAACAAGTCAAAATGTGCTCCAGAAAGGCAGAAAACAAAACTTTGATAGTTTGATATAACTTGAGAACGAATGCAAAAAACAGTCCACTCTAAGAACAGGCCGCTTGGACACTTTCAGAACAGCTCTGTTAATGACTGAAAACAGCTCTCGAAGAGATTGTCAAAAGAGACTCCGAAAACGAAACGTTGATCACTTTTGAGCAAAAGGCTGCACACACGCAATTCAAGTTGCTCTGATTGTCATTTAGAGTTACATTATAGGAGCATTCAGCAACAAGTCAAAATGTGCTCCAGAAAAGCAGAAAACAACACTGATAGAACTTGAGAACGAATGCAAAAACAGTCCACTCTCAGAACAGGCCGCTTGGACACTTTCAGAACAGCTCTGTTAATGACTGAAAACAGCTCTCGAAGAGATTGTCAAAAGAGACTCTGAAAACGAAACGTTGATTACTTTTGAGCAAAAGGCTGCACACACGCAATTCAAGTTGCTCTGATTGTCATTTAGAGTTACATTATAGGATTATTCAACAACAAGTCAAAATGTGCTCGTGAAAGGCAGAAAACAACACTTTGATAGTTTGATATAACTTGAGAACGAATGCAAAAAACAGTCCACTCTAAGAACAGGCCGCTTGGACACTTTCAGAACAGCTCTGTTAATGACTGAAAACAGCTCTCGAAGAGATTGTCAAAAGAGACTCCGAAAACGAAACGTTGATCACTTTTGAGCAAAAGGCTGCACACACGCAATTCAAGTTGCTCTGATTGTCATTTAGAGTTACATTATAGGATTATTCAACAACAAGTCAAAATGTGCTCGTGAAAGGCAGAAAACAACACTTTGATAGTTTGATATAACTTGAGAACGAATGCAAAAAACAGTCCACTCTAAGAACAGGCCGCTTGGACACTTTCAGAACAGCTCTGTTAATGACTGAAAACAGCTCTCGAAGAGATTGTCAAAAGAGACTCCGAAAACGAAACGTTGATCACTTTTGAGCAAAAGGCTGCACACACGCAATTCAAGTTGCTCTGATTGTCATTTAGAGTTACATTATAGGATTATTCAACAACAAGTCAAAATGTGCTCGTGAAAGGCAGAAAACAACACTTTGATAGTTTGATATAACTTGAGAACGAATGCAAAAAACAGTCCACTCTAAGAACAGGCCGCTTGGACACTTTCAGAACAGCTCTGTTAATGACTGAAAACAGCTCTCGAAGAGATTGTCAAAAGAGACTCCGAAAACGAAACGTTGATCACTTTTGAGCAAAAGGCTGCACACACGCAATTCAAGTTGCTCTGATTGTCATTTAGAGTTACATTATAGGATTATTCAACAACAAGTCAAAATGTACTCGTGAAAGGCAGAAAACAACACTTTGATAGTTTGATATAACTTGAGAACGAATGCAAAAAACAGTCCACTCTAAGAACAGGCCGCTTGGACACTTTCAGAACAGCTCTGTTAATGACTGAAAACAGCTCTCGAAGAGATTGTCAAAAGAGACTCCGAAAACGAAACGTTGATCACTTTTGAGCAAAAGGCTGCACACACGCAATTCAAGTTGCTCTGATTGTCATTTAGAGTTACATTATATGATTATTCAGCAACAAGTCAAAATGTGCTCCAGAAAGGCAGAAAACAAAACTTTGATAGTTTGATATAACTTGAGAACGAATGCAAAAAACAGTCCACTCTAAGAACAGGCCGCTTGGACACTTTCAGAACAGCTCTGTTAATGACTGAAAACAGCTCTCGAAGAGATTGTCAAAAGAGACTCCGAAAACGAAACGTTGATCACTTTTGAGCAAAAGGCTGCACACACGCAATTCAAGTTGCTCTGATTGTCATTTAGAGTTACATTATAGGATTATTCAACAACAAGTCAAAATGTGCTCGTGAAAGGCAGAAAACAACACTTTGATAGTTTGATATATAATTGAGAACGAATGCAAAAAACAGTCCACTCTAAGAACAGGCCGCTTGGACACTTTCAGAACAGCTCAGTTAATGACTGAAAACAGCTCTCGAAGAGATTGTCAAAAGAGACTCCGAAAACGAAACGTTGATCACTTTTGAGCAAAAGGCTGCACACACGCAATTCAAGTTGCTCTGATTGTCATTTAGAGTTACATTATAGGAGCATTCAGCAACAAGTCAAAATGTGCTCCAGAAAAGCAGAAAACAACACTGATAGAACTTGAGAACGAATGCAAAAAACAGTCCACTCTCAGAACAGGCCGCTTGGACACTTTCAGAACAGCTCTGTTAATGACTGAAAACAGCTCTCGGAGAGATTGTCAAAAGAGACTCCGAAAACGAAACGTTGATCACTTTTGAGCAAAAGGCTGCACACACGCAATTCAAGTTGCTCTGATTGTCATTTAGAGTTACATTATAGGATTATTCAACAACAAGTCAAAATGTGCTCGTGAAAGGCAGAAAACAACACTTTGATAGTTTGATATAACTTGAGAACGAATGCAAAAAACAGTCCACTCTAAGAACAGGCCGCTTGGACACTTTCAGAACAGCTCTGTTAATGACTGAAAACAGCTCTCGAAGAGATTGTCAAAAGAGACTCTGAAAACGAAACGTTGATTACTTTTGAGCAAAAGGCTGCACACACGCAATTCAAGTTGCTCTGATTGTCATTTAGAGTAACATTATAGGATTATTCAACAACAAGTCAAAATGTGCTCGTGAAAGGCAGAAAACAACACTTTGATAGTTTGATATAAATTGAGAACGAATGCAAAAAACAGTCCACTCTAAGAACAGGCCGCTTGGACACTTTCAGAACAGCTCTGTTAATGACTGAAAACAGCTCTCGAAGAGATTGTCAAAAGAGACTCCGAAAACGAAACGTTGATCACTTTTGAGCAAAAGGCTGCACACACGCAATTCAAGTTGCTCTGATTGTCATTTAGAGTAACATTATAGGATTATTCAACAACAAGTCAAAATGTGCTCGTGAAAGGCAGAAAACAACACTTTGATAGTTTGATATAACTTGAGAACGAATGCAAAAAACAGTCCACTCTAAGAACTGGCCGCTTGGACACTTTCAGAACAGCTCTGTTAATGACTGAAAACAGCTCTCGAAGAGATTGTCAAAAGAGACTCCGAAAACGAAACGTTGATCACTTTTGAGCAAAAGGCTGCACACACGCAATTCAAGTTGCTCTGATTGTCATTTAGAGTTACATTATAGGATTATTCAACAACAAGTCAAAATGTGCTCGTGAAAGGCAGAAAACAACACTTTGATAGTTTGATATAACTTGAGAACGAATGCAAAAAACAGTCCACTCTAAGAACAGGCCGCTTGGACACTTTCAGAACAGCTCTGTTAATGACTGAAAACAGCTCTCGAAGAGATTGTCAAAAGAGACTCCGAAAACGAAACGTTGATCACTTTTGAGCAAAAGGCTGCACACACGCAATTCAAGTTGCTCTGATTGTCATTTAGAGTTACATTATAGGATTATTCAACAACAAGTCAAAATGTGCTCGTGAAAGGCAGAAAACAACACTTTGATAGTTTGATATAACTTGAGAACGAATGCAAAAAACAGTCCACTCTAAGAACAGGCCGCTTGGACACTTTCAGAACAGCTCTGTTAATGACTGAAAACAGCTCTCGAAGAGATTGTCAAAAGAGACTCCGAAAACGAAACGTTGATCACTTTTGAGCAAAAGGCTGCACACACGCAATTCAAGTTGCTCTGATTGTCATTTAGAGTTACATTATAGGATTATTCAACAACAAGTCAAAATGTGCTCGTGAAAGGCAGAAAACAACACTTTGATAGTTTGATATAACTTGAGAACGAATGCAAAAAACAGTCCACTCTAAGAACAGGCCGCTTGGACACTTTCAGAACAGCTCTGTTAATGACTGAAAACAGCTCTCGAAGAGATTGTCAAAAGAGACTCCGAAAACGAAACGTTGATCACTTTTGAGCAAAAGGCTGCACACACGCAATTCAAGTTGCTCTGATTGTCATTTAGAGTTACATTATAGGATTATTCAACAACAAGTCAAAATGTGCTCGTGAAAGGCAGAAAACAACACTTTGATAGTTTGATATAACTTGAGAACGAATGCAAAAAACAGTCCACTCTAAGAACAGGCCGCTTGGACACTTTCAGAACAGCTCTGTTAATGACTGAAAACAGCTCTCGAAGAGATTGTCAAAAGAGACTCCGAAAACGAAACGTTGATCACTTTTGAGCAAAAGGCTGCACACACGCAATTCAAGTTGCTCTGATTGTCATTTAGAGTTACATTATAGGATTATTCAACAACAAGTCAAAATGTGCTCGTGAAAGGCAGAAAACAACACTTTGATAGTTTGATATATAATTGAGAACGAATGCAAAAAACAGTCCACTCTAAGAACAGGCCGCTTGGACACTTTCAGAACAGCTCAGTTAATGACTGAAAACAGCTCTCGAAGAGATTGTCAAAAGAGACTCCGAAAACGAAACGTTGATCACTTTTGAGCAAAAGGCTGCACACACGCAATTCAAGTTGCTCTGATTGTCATTTAGAGTTACATTATAGGAGCATTCAGCAACAAGTCAAAATGTGCTCCAGAAAAGCAGAAAACAACACTGATAGAACTTGAGAACGAATGCAAAAACAGTCCACTCTCAGAACAGGCCGCTTGGACACTTTCAGAACAGCTCTGTTAATGACTGAAAACAGCTCTCGAAGAGATTGTCAAAAGAGACTCTGAAAACGAAACGTTGATTACTTTTGAGCAAAAGGCTGCACACACGCAATTCAAGTTGCTCTGATTGTCATTTAGAGTAACATTATAGGATTATTCAACAACAAGTCAAAATGTGCTCGTGAAAGGCAGAAAACAACACTTTGATAGTTTGATATAACTTGAGAACGAATGCAAAAAACAGTCCACTCTAAGAACAGGCCGCTTGGACACTTTCAGAACAGCTCTGTTAATGACTGAAAACAGCTCTCGAAGAGATTGTCAAAAGAGACTCTGAAAACGAAACGTTGATTACTTTTGAGCAAAAGGCTGCACACACGCAATTCAAGTTGCTCTGATTGTCATTTAGAGTAACATTATAGGATTATTCAACAACAAGTCAAAATGTGCTCGTGAAAGGCAGAAAACAACACTTTGATAGTTTGATATAACTTGAGAACGAATGCAAAAAACAGTCCACTCTAAGAACAGGCCGCTTGGACACTTTCAGAACAGCTCTGTTAATGACTGAAAACAGCTCTCGAAGAGATTGTCAAAAGAGACTCCGAAAACGAAACGTTGATCACTTTTGAGCAAAAGGCTGCACACACGCAATTCAAGTTGCTCTGATTGTCATTTAGAGTAACATTATAGGATTATTCAACAACAAGTCAAAATGTGCTCGTGAAAGGCAGAAAACAACACTTTGATAGTTTGATATAACTTGAGAACGAATGCAAAAAACAGTCCACTCTAAGAACAGGCCGCTTGGACACTTTCAGAACAGCTCTGTTAATGACTGAAAACAGCTCTCGAAGAGATTGTCAAAAGAGACTCCGAAAACGAAACGTTGATCACTTTTGAGCAAAAGGCTGCACACACGCAATTCAAGTTGCTCTGATTGTCATTTAGAGTTACATTATAGGATTATTCAACAACAAGTCAAAATGTGCTCGTGAAAGGCAGAAAACAACACTTTGATAGTTTGATATAACTTGAGAACGAATGCAAAAAACAGTCCACTCTAAGAACAGGCCGCTTGGACACTTTCAGAACAGCTCTGTTAATGACTGAAAACAGCTCTCGAAGAGATTGTCAAAAGAGACTCAGAAAACGAAACGTTGATCACTTTTGAGCAAAAGGCTGCACACACGCAATTCAAGTTGCTCTGATTGTCATTTAGAGTTACATTATAGGATTATTCAACAACAAGTCAAAATGTGCTCGTGAAAGGCAGAAAACAACACTTTGATAGTTTGATATATAATTGAGAACGAATGCAAAAAACAGTCCACTCTAAGAACAGGCCGCTTGGACACTTTCAGAACAGCTCTGTTAATGACTGAAAACAGCTCTCGAAGAGATTGTCAAAAGAGACTCCGAAAACGAAACGTTGATCACTTTTGAGCAAAAGGCTGCACACACGCAATTCAAGTTGCTCTGATTGTCATTTAGAGTTACATTATAGGATTATTCAACAACAAGTCAAAATGTGCTCGTGAAAGGCAGAAAACAACACTTTGATAGTTTGATATAACTTGAGAACGAATGCAAAAAACAGTCCACTCTAAGAACAGGCCGCTTGGACACTTTCAGAACAGCTCTGTTAATGACTGAAAACAGCTCTCGAAGAGATTGTCAAAAGAGACTCTGAAAACGAAACGTTGATCACTTTTGAGCAAAAGGCTGCACACACGCAATTCAAGTTGCTCTGATTGTCATTTAGAGTTACATTATAGGATTATTCAACAACAAGTCAAAATGTGCTCGTGAAAGGCAGAAAACAACACTTTGATAGTTTGATATAACTTGAGAACGAATGCAAAAAACAGTCCACTCTAAGAACAGGCCGCTTGGACACTTTCAGAACAGCTCTGTTAATGACTGAAAACAGCTCTCGAAGAGATTGTCAAAAGAGACTCCGAAAACGAAACGTTGATCACTTTTGAGCAAAAGGCTGCACACACGCAATTCAAGTTGCTCTGATTGTCATTTAGAGTTACATTATAGGAGCATTCAGCAACAAGTCAAAATGTGCTCCAGAAAAGCAGAAAACAACACTGATAGAACTTGAGAACGAATGCAAAAAACAGTCCACTCTCAGAACAGGCCGCTTGGACACTTTCAGAACAGCTCTGTTAATGACTGAAAACAGCTCTCGAAGAGATTGTCAAAAGAGACTCCGAAAACGAAACGTTGATCACTTTTGAGCAAAAGGCTGCACACACGCAATTCAAGTTGCTCTGATTGTCATTTAGAGTTACATTATAGGATTATTCAACAACAAGTCAAAATGTGCTCGTGAAAGGCAGAAAACAACACTTTGATAGTTTGATATAACTTGAGAACGAATGCAAAAAACAGTCCACTCTAAGAACAGGCCGCTTGGACACTTTCAGAACAGCTCTGTTAATGACTGAAAACAGCTCTCGAAGAGATTGTCAAAAGAGACTCCGAAAACGAAACGTTGATCACTTTTGAGCAAAAGGCTGCACACACGCAATTCAAGTTGCTCTGATTGTCATTTAGAGTTACATTATAGGATTATTCAACAACAAGTCAAAATGTGCTCCTGAAAGGCAGAAAACAACACTTTGATAGTTTGATATATAATTGAGAACGAATGCAAAAAACAGTCCACTCTAAGAACAGGCCGCTTGGACACTTTCAGAACAGCTCAGTTAATGACTGAAAACAGCTCTCGAAGAGATTGTCAAAAGAGACTCCGAAAACGAAACGTTGATCACTTTTGAGCAAAAGGCTGCACACACGCAATTCAAGTTGCTCTGATTGTCATTTAGAGTTACATTATAGGAGCATTCAGCAACAAGTCAAAATGTGCTCCAGAAAAGCAGAAAACAACACTGATAGAACTTGAGAACGAATGCAAAAACAGTCCACTCTCAGAACAGGCCGCTTGGACACTTTCAGAACAGCTCTGTTAATGACTGAAAACAGCTCTCGAAGAGATTGTCAAAAGAGACTCTGAAAACGAAACGTTGATTACTTTTGAGCAAAAGGCTGCACACACGCAATTCAAGTTGCTCTGATTGTCATTTAGAGTAACATTATAGGATTATTCAACAACAAGTCAAAATGTGCTCGTGAAAGGCAGAAAACAACACTTTGATAGTTTGATATAACTTGAGAACGAATGCAAAAAACAGTCCACTCTAAGAACAGGCCGCTTGGACACTTTCAGAACAGCTCTGTTAATGACTGAAAACAGCTCTCGAAGAGATTGTCAAAAGAGACTCTGAAAACGAAACGTTGATTACTTTTGAGCAAAAGGCTGCACACACGCAATTCAAGTTGCTCTGATTGTCATTTAGAGTAACATTATAGGATTATTCAACAACAAGTCAAAATGTGCTCGTGAAAGGCAGAAAACAACACTTTGATAGTTTGATATAAATTGAGAACGAATGCAAAAAACAGTCCACTCTAAGAACAGGCCGCTTGGACACTTTCAGAACAGCTCTGTTAATGACTGAAAACAGCTCTCGAAGAGATTGTCAAAAGAGACTCCGAAAACGAAACGTTGATCACTTTTGAGCAAAAGGCTGCACACACGCAATTCAAGTTGCTCTGATTGTCATTTAGAGTAACATTATAGGATTATTCAACAACAAGTCAAAATGTGCTCGTGAAAGGCAGAAAACAACACTTTGATAGTTTGATATAACTTGAGAACGAATGCAAAAAACAGTCCACTCTAAGAACAGGCCGCTTGGACACTTTCAGAACAGCTCTGTTAATGACTGAAAACAGCTCTCGAAGAGATTGTCAAAAGAGACTCCGAAAACGAAACGTTGATCACTTTTGAGCAAAAGGCTGCACACACGCAATTCAAGTTGCTCTGATTGTCATTTAGAGTTACATTATAGGATTATTCAACAACAAGTCAAAATGTGCTCGTGAAAGGCAGAAAACAACACTTTGATAGTTTGATATAACTTGAGAACGAATGCAAAAAACAGTCCACTCTAAGAACAGGCCGCTTGGACACTTTCAGAACAGCTCTGTTAATGACTGAAAACAGCTCTCGAAGAGATTGTCAAAAGAGACTCCGAAAACGAAACGTTGATCACTTTTGAGCAAAAGGCTGCACACACGCAATTCAAGTTGCACTGATTGTCATTTAGAGTTACATTATAGGATTATTCAACAACAAGTCAAAATGTGCTCGTGAAAGGCAGAAAACAACACTTTGATAGTTTGATATAACTTGAGAACGAATGCAAAAAACAGTCCACTCTAAGAACAGGCCGCTTGGACACTTTCAGAACAGCTCTGTTAATGACTGAAAACAGCTCTCGAAGAGATTGTCAAAAGAGACTCCGAAAACGAAACGTTGATCACTTTTGAGCAAAAGGCTGCACACACGCAATTCAAGTTGCTCTGATTGTCATTTAGAGTTACATTATAGGAGCATTCAGCAACAAGTCAAAATGTGCTCCAGAAAAGCAGAAAACAACACTGATAGAACTTGAGAACGAATGCAAAAAACAGTCCACTCTCAGAACAGGCCGCTTGGACACTTTCAGAACAGCTCTGTTAATGACTGAAAACAGCTCTCGAAGAGATTGTCAAAAGAGACTCCGAAAACGAAACGTTGATCACTTTTGAGCAAAAGGCTGCACACACGCAATTCAAGTTGCTCTGATTGTCATTTAGAGTTACATTATAGGATTATTCAACAACAAGTCAAAATGTGCTCGTGAAAGGCAGAAAACAACACTTTGATAGTTTGATATATAATTGAGAACGAATGCAAAAAACAGTCCACTCTAAGAACAGGCCGCTTGGACACTTTCAGAACAGCTCTGTTAATGACTGAAAACAGCTCTCGAAGAGATTGTCAAAAGAGACTCCGAAAACGAAACGTTGATCACTTTTGAGCAAAAGGCTGCACACACGCAATTCAAGTTGCACTGATTGTCATTTAGAGTTACATTATAGGATTATTCAACAACAAGTCAAAATGTGCTCGTGAAAGGCAGAAAACAACACTTTGATAGTTTGATATAACTTGAGAACGAATGCAAAAAACAGTCCACTCTAAGAACAGGCCGCTTGGACACTTTCAGAACAGCTCTGTTAATGACTGAAAACAGCTCTCGAAGAGATTGTCAAAAGAGACTCCGAAAACGAAACGTTGATCACTTTTGAGCAAAAGGCTGCACACACGCAATTCAAGTTGCTCTGATTGTCATTTAGAGTTACATTATAGGAGCATTCAGCAACAAGTCAAAATGTGCTCCAGAAAAGCAGAAAACAACACTGATAGAACTTGAGAACGAATGCAAAAAACAGTCCACTCTCAGAACAGGCCGCTTGGACACTTTCAGAACAGCTCTGTTAATGACTGAAAACAGCTCTCGAAGAGATTGTCAAAAGAGACTCCGAAAACGAAACGTTGATCACCTTTGAGCAAAAGGCTGCACACACGCAATTCAAGTTGCTCTGATTGTCATTTAGAGTTACATTATAGGATTATTCAACAACAAGTCAAAATGTGCTCGTGAAAGGCAGAAAACAACACTTTGATAGTTTGATATAACTTGAGAACGAATGCAAAAAACAGTCCACTCTAAGAACAGGCCGCTTGGACACTTTCAGAACAGCTCTGTTAATGACTGAAAACAGCTCTCGAAGAGATTGTCAAAAGAGACTCCGAAAACGAAACGTTGATCACTTTTGAGCAAAAGGCTGCACACACGCAATTCAAGTTGCTCTGATTGTCATTTAGAGTTACATTATAGGATTATTCAACAACAAGTCAAAATGTGCTCGTGAAAGGCAGAAAACAACACTTTGATAGTTTGATATATAATTGAGAACGAATGCAAAAAACAGTCCACTCTAAGAACAGGCCGCTTGGACACTTTCAGAACAGCTCAGTTAATGACTGAAAACAGCTCTCGAAGAGATTGTCAAAAGAGACTCCGAAAACGAAACGTTGATCACTTTTGAGCAAAAGGCTGCACACACGCAATTCAAGTTGCTCTGATTGTCATTTAGAGTTACATTATAGGAGCATTCAGCAACAAGTCAAAATGTGCTCCAGAAAAGCAGAAAACAACACTGATAGAACTTGAGAACGAATGCAAAAACAGTCCACTCTCAGAACAGGCCGCTTGGACACTTTCAGAACAGCTCTGTTAATGACTGAAAACAGCTCTCGAAGAGATTGTCAAAAGAGACTCTGAAAACGAAACGTTGATTACTTTTGAGCAAAAGGCTGCACACACGCAATTCAAGTTGCTCTGATTGTCATTTAGAGTAACATTATAGGATTATTCAACAACAAGTCAAAATGTGCTCGTGAAAGGCAGAAAACAACACTTTGATAGTTTGATATAACTTGAGAACGAATGCAAAAAACAGTCCACTCTAAGAACAGGCCGCTTGGACACTTTCAGAACAGCTCTGTTAATGACTGAAAACAGCTCTCGAAGAGATTGTCAAAAGAGACTCTGAAAACGAAACGTTGATTACTTTTGAGCAAAAGGCTGCACACACGCAATTCAAGTTGCTCTGATTGTCATTTAGAGTAACATTATAGGATTATTCAACAACAAGTCAAAATGTGCTCGTGAAAGGCAGAAAACAACACTTTGATAGTTTGATATAAATTGAGAACGAATGCAAAAAACAGTCCACTCTAAGAACAGGCCGCTTGGACACTTTCAGAACAGCTCTGTTAATGACTGAAAACAGCTCTCGAAGAGATTGTCAAAAGAGACTCCGAAAACGAAACGTTGATCACTTTTGAGCAAAAGGCTGCACACACGCAATTCAAGTTGCTCTGATTGTCATTTAGAGTAACATTATAGGATTATTCAACAACAAGTCAAAATGTGCTCGTGAAAGGCAGAAAACAACACTTTGATAGTTTGATATAACTTGAGAACGAATGCAAAAAACAGTCCACTCTAAGAACAGGCCGCTTGGACACTTTCAGAACAGCTCTGTTAATGACTGAAAACAGCTCTCGAAGAGATTGTCAAAAGAGACTCCGAAAACGAAACGTTGATCACTTTTGAGCAAAAGGCTGCACACACGCAATTCAAGTTGCTCTGATTGTCATTTAGAGTTACATTATAGGATTATGCTCGTGAAAGGCAGAAAACAACACTTTGATAGTTTGATATATAATTGAGAACGAATGCAAAAAACAGTCCACTCTAAGAACAGGCCGCTTGGACACTTTCAGAACAGCTCAGTTAATGACTGAAAACAGCTCTCGAAGAGATTGTCAAAAGAGACTCCGAAAACGAAACGTTGATCACTTTTGAGCAAAAGGCTGCACACACGCAATTCAAGTTGCTCTGATTGTCATTTAGAGTTACATTATAGGAGCATTCAGCAACAAGTCAAAATGTGCTCCAGAAAAGCAGAAAACAACACTGATAGAACTTGAGAACGAATGCAAAAACAGTCCACTCTCAGAACAGGCCGCTTGGACACTTTCAGAACAGCTCTGTTAATGACTGAAAACAGCTCTCGAAGAGATTGTCAAAAGAGACTCTGAAAACGAAACGTTGATTACTTTTGAGCAAAAGGCTGCACACACGCAATTCAAGTTGCTCTGATTGTCATTTAGAGTTACATTATAGGATTATTCAACAACAAGTCAAAATGTGCTCGTGAAAGGCAGAAAACAACACTTTGATAGTTTGATATAACTTGAGAACGAATGCAAAAAACAGTCCACTCTAAGAACAGGCCGCTTGGACACTTTCAGAACAGCTCTGTTAATGACTGAAAACAGCTCTCGAAGAGATTGTCAAAAGAGACTCCGAAAACGAAACGTTGATCACTTTTGAGCAAAAGGCTGCACACACGCAATTCAAGTTGCTCTGATTGTCATTTAGAGTTACATTATAGGATTATTCAACAACAAGTCAAAATGTGCTCGTGAAAGGCAGAAAACAACACTTTGATAGTTTGATATAACTTGAGAACGAATGCAAAAAACAGTCCACTCTAAGAACAGGCCGCTTGGACACTTTCAGAACAGCTCTGTTAATGACTGAAAACAGCTCTCGAAGAGATTGTCAAAAGAGACTCCGAAAACGAAACGTTGATCACTTTTGAGCAAAAGGCTGCACACACGCAATTCAAGTTGCTCTGATTGTCATTTAGAGTTACATTATAGGATTATTCAACAACAAGTCAAAATGTGCTCGTGAAAGGCAGAAAACAACACTTTGATAGTTTGATATAACTTGAGAACGAATGCAAAAAACAGTCCACTCTAAGAACAGGCCGCTTGGACACTTTCAGAACAGCTCTGTTAATGACTGAAAACAGCTCTCGAAGAGATTGTCAAAAGAGACTCCGAAAACGAAACGTTGATCACTTTTGAGCAAAAGGCTGCACACACGCAATTCAAGTTGCTCTGATTGTCATTTAGAGTTACATTATAGGATTATTCAACAACAAGTCAAAATGTGCTCGTGAAAGGCAGAAAACAACACTTTGATAGTTTGATATAACTTGAGAACGAATGCAAAAAACAGTCCACTCTAAGAACAGGCCGCTTGGACACTTTCAGAACAGCTCTGTTAATGACTGAAAACAGCTCTCGAAGAGATTGTCAAAAGAGACTCCGAAAACGAAACGTTGATCACTTTTGAGCAAAAGGCTGCACACACGCAATTCAAGTTGCTCTGATTGTCATTTAGAGTTACATTATATGATTATTCAGCAACAAGTCAAAATGTGCTCCAGAAAGGCAGAAAACAAAACTTTGATAGTTTGATATAACTTGAGAACGAATGCAAAAAACAGTCCACTCTAAGAACAGGCCGCTTGGACACTTTCAGAACAGCTCTGTTAATGACTGAAAACAGCTCTCGAAGAGATTGTCAAAAGAGACTCCGAAAACGAAACGTTGATCACTTTTGAGCAAAAGGCTGCACACACGCAATTCAAGTTGCTCTGATTGTCATTTAGAGTTACATTATAGGATTATTCAACAACAAGTCAAAATGTGCTCGTGAAAGGCAGAAAACAACACTTTGATAGTTTGATATATAATTGAGAACGAATGCAAAAAACAGTCCACTCTAAGAACAGGCCGCTTGGACACTTTCAGAACAGCTCAGTTAATGACTGAAAACAGCTCTCGAAGAGATTGTCAAAAGAGACTCCGAAAACGAAACGTTGATCACTTTTGAGCAAAAGGCTGCACACACGCAATTCAAGTTGCTCTGATTGTCATTTAGAGTTACATTATAGGAGCATTCAGCAACAAGTCAAAATGTGCTCCAGAAAAGCAGAAAACAACACTGATAGAACTTGAGAACGAATGCAAAAACAGTCCACTCTCAGAACAGGCCGCTTGGACACTTTCAGAACAGCTCTGTTAATGACTGAAAACAGCTCTCGAAGAGATTGTCAAAAGAGACTCTGAAAACGAAACGTTGATTACTTTTGAGCAAAAGGCTGCACACACGCAATTCAAGTTGCTCTGATTGTCATTTAGAGTTACATTATAGGATTATTCAACAACAAGTCAAAATGTGCTCGTGAAAGGCAGAAAACAACACTTTGATAGTTTGATATAACTTGAGAACGAATGCAAAAAACAGTCCACTCTAAGAACAGGCCGCTTGGACACTTTCAGAACAGCTCTGTTAATGACTGAAAACAGCTCTCGAAGAGATTGTCAAAAGAGACTCCGAAAACGAAACGTTGATCACTTTTGAGCAAAAGGCTGCACACACGCAATTCAAGTTGCTCTGATTGTCATTTAGAGTTACATTATAGGATTATTCAACAACAAGTCAAAATGTGCTCGTGAAAGGCAGAAAACAACACTTTGATAGTTTGATATAACTTGAGAACGAATGCAAAAAACAGTCCACTCTAAGAACAGGCCGCTTGGACACTTTCAGAACAGCTCTGTTAATGACTGAAAACAGCTCTCGAAGAGATTGTCAAAAGAGACTCCGAAAACGAAACGTTGATCACTTTTGAGCAAAAGGCTGCACACACGCAATTCAAGTTGCTCTGATTGTCATTTAGAGTTACATTATAGGATTATTCAACAACAAGTCAAAATGTGCTCGTGAAAGGCAGAAAACAACACTTTGATAGTTTGATATATAATTGAGAACGAATGCAAAAAACAGTCCACTCTAAGAACAGGCCGCTTGGACACTTTCAGAACAGCTCAGTTAATGACTGAAAACAGCTCTCGAAGAGATTGTCAAAAGAGACTCCGAAAACGAAACGTTGATCACTTTTGAGCAAAAGGCTGCACACACGCAATTCAAGTTGCTCTGATTGTCATTTAGAGTTACATTATAGGAGCATTCAGCAACAAGTCAAAATGTGCTCCAGAAAAGCAGAAAACAACACTGATAGAACTTGAGAACGAATGCAAAAACAGTCCACTCTCAGAACAGGCCGCTTGGACACTTTCAGAACAGCTCTGTTAATGACTGAAAACAGCTCTCGAAGAGATTGTCAAAAGAGACTCTGAAAACGAAACGTTGATTACTTTTGAGCAAAAGGCTGCACACACGCAATTCAAGTTGCTCTGATTGTCATTTAGAGTAACATTATAGGATTATTCAACAACAAGTCAAAATGTGCTCGTGAAAGGCAGAAAACAACACTTTGATAGTTTGATATAACTTGAGAACGAATGCAAAAAACAGTCCACTCTAAGAACAGGCCGCTTGGACACTTTCAGAACAGCTCTGTTAATGACTGAAAACAGCTCTCGAAGAGATTGTCAAAAGAGACTCTGAAAACGAAACGTTGATTACTTTTGAGCAAAAGGCTGCACACACGCAATTCAAGTTGCTCTGATTGTCATTTAGAGTAACATTATAGGATTATTCAACAACAAGTCAAAATGTGCTCGTGAAAGGCAGAAAACAACACTTTGATAGTTTGATATAAATTGAGAACGAATGCAAAAAACAGTCCACTCTAAGAACAGGCCGCTTGGACACTTTCAGAACAGCTCTGTTAATGACTGAAAACAGCTCTCGAAGAGATTGTCAAAAGAGACTCCGAAAACGAAACGTTGATCACTTTTGAGCAAAAGGCTGCACACACGCAATTCAAGTTGCTCTGATTGTCATTTAGAGTAACATTATAGGATTATTCAACAACAAGTCAAAATGTGCTCGTGAAAGGCAGAAAACAACACTTTGATAGTTTGATATAACTTGAGAACGAATGCAAAAAACAGTCCACTCTAAGAACAGGCCGCTTGGACACTTTCAGAACAGCTCTGTTAATGACTGAAAACAGCTCTCGAAGAGATTGTCAAAAGAGACTCCGAAAACGAAACGTTGATCACTTTTGAGCAAAAGGCTGCACACACGCAATTCAAGTTGCTCTGATTGTCATTTAGAGTTACATTATAGGATTATGCTCGTGAAAGGCAGAAAACAACACTTTGATAGTTTGATATATAATTGAGAACGAATGCAAAAAACAGTCCACTCTAAGAACAGGCCGCTTGGACACTTTCAGAACAGCTCAGTTAATGACTGAAAACAGCTCTCGAAGAGATTGTCAAAAGAGACTCCGAAAACGAAACGTTGATCACTTTTGAGCAAAAGGCTGCACACACGCAATTCAAGTTGCTCTGATTGTCATTTAGAGTTACATTATAGGATTATTCAACAACAAGTCAAAATGTGCTCGTGAAAGGCAGAAAACAACACTTTGATAGTTTGATATAACTTGAGAACGAATGCAAAAAACAGTCCACTCTAAGAACAGGCCGCTTGGACACTTTCAGAACAGCTCTGTTAATGACTGAAAACAGCTCTCGAAGAGATTGTCAAAAGAGACTCCGAAAACGAAACGTTGATCACTTTTGAGCAAAAGGCTGCACACACGCAATTCAAGTTGCACTGATTGTCATTTAGAGTTACATTATAGGATTATTCAACAACAAGTCAAAATGTGCTCGTGAAAGGCAGAAAACAACACTTTGATAGTTTGATATAACTTGAGAACGAATGCAAAAAACAGTCCACTCTAAGAACAGGCCGCTTGGACACTTTCAGAACAGCTCTGTTAATGACTGAAAACAGCTCTCGAAGAGATTGTCAAAAGAGACTCCGAAAACGAAACGTTGATCACTTTTGAGCAAAAGGCTGCACACACGCAATTCAAGTTGCTCTGATTGTCATTTAGAGTTACATTATAGGAGCATTCAGCAACAAGTCAAAATGTGCTCCAGAAAAGCAGAAAACAACACTGATAGAACTTGAGAACGAATGCAAAAAACAGTCCACTCTCAGAACAGGCCGCTTGGACACTTTCAGAACAGCTCTGTTAATGACTGAAAACAGCTCTCGAAGAGATTGTCAAAAGAGACTCCGAAAACGAAACGTTGATCACTTTTGAGCAAAAGGCTGCACACACGCAATTCAAGTTGCTCTGATTGTCATTTAGAGTTACATTATAGGATTATTCAACAACAAGTCAAAATGTGCTCGTGAAAGGCAGAAAACAACACTTTGATAGTTTGATATAACTTGAGAACGAATGCAAAAAACAGTCCACTCTAAGAACAGGCCGCTTGGACACTTTCAGAACAGCTCTGTTAATGACTGAAAACAGCTCTCGAAGAGATTGTCAAAAGAGACTCCGAAAACGAAACGTTGATCACTTTTGAGCAAAAGGCTGCACACACGCAATTCAAGTTGCTCTGATTGTCATTTAGAGTTACATTATAGGATTATTCAACAACAAGTCAAAATGTGCTCGTGAAAGGCAGAAAACAACACTTTGATAGTTTGATATATAATTGAGAACGAATGCAAAAAACAGTCCACTCTAAGAACAGGCCGCTTGGACACTTTCAGAACAGCTCAGTTAATGACTGAAAACAGCTCTCGAAGAGATTGTCAAAAGAGACTCCGAAAACGAAACGTTGATCACTTTTGAGCAAAAGGCTGCACACACGCAATTCAAGTTGCTCTGATTGTCATTTAGAGTTACATTATAGGAGCATTCAGCAACAAGTCAAAATGTGCTCCAGAAAAGCAGAAAACAACACTGATAGAACTTGAGAACGAATGCAAAAACAGTCCACTCTCAGAACAGGCCGCTTGGACACTTTCAGAACAGCTCTGTTAATGACTGAAAACAGCTCTCGAAGAGATTGTCAAAAGAGACTCTGAAAACGAAACGTTGATTACTTTTGAGCAAAAGGCTGCACACACGCAATTCAAGTTGCTCTGATTGTCATTTAGAGTAACATTATAGGATTATTCAACAACAAGTCAAAATGTGCTCGTGAAAGGCAGAAAACAACACTTTGATAGTTTGATATAACTTGAGAACGAATGCAAAAAACAGTCCACTCTAAGAACAGGCCGCTTGGACACTTTCAGAACAGCTCTGTTAATGACTGAAAACAGCTCTCGAAGAGATTGTCAAAAGAGACTCTGAAAACGAAACGTTGATTACTTTTGAGCAAAAGGCTGCACACACGCAATTCAAGTTGCTCTGATTGTCATTTAGAGTAACATTATAGGATTATTCAACAACAAGTCAAAATGTGCTCGTGAAAGGCAGAAAACAACACTTTGATAGTTTGATATAAATTGAGAACGAATGCAAAAAACAGTCCACTCTAAGAACAGGCCGCTTGGACACTTTCAGAACAGCTCTGTTAATGACTGAAAACAGCTCTCGAAGAGATTGTCAAAAGAGACTCCGAAAACGAAACGTTGATCACTTTTGAGCAAAAGGCTGCACACACGCAATTCAAGTTGCTCTGATTGTCATTTAGAGTAACATTATAGGATTATTCAACAACAAGTCAAAATGTGCTCGTGAAAGGCAGAAAACAACACTTTGATAGTTTGATATAACTTGAGAACGAATGCAAAAAACAGTCCACTCTAAGAACAGGCCGCTTGGACACTTTCAGAACAGCTCTGTTAATGACTGAAAACAGCTCTCGAAGAGATTGTCAAAAGAGACTCCGAAAACGAAACGTTGATCACTTTTGAGCAAAAGGCTGCACACACGCAATTCAAGTTGCTCTGATTGTCATTTAGAGTTACATTATAGGATTATGCTCGTGAAAGGCAGAAAACAACACTTTGATAGTTTGATATATAATTGAGAACGAATGCAAAAAACAGTCCACTCTAAGAACAGGCCGCTTGGACACTTTCAGAACAGCTCAGTTAATGACTGAAAACAGCTCTCGAAGAGATTGTCAAAAGAGACTCCGAAAACGAAACGTTGATCACTTTTGAGCAAAAGGCTGCACACACGCAATTCAAGTTGCTCTGATTGTCATTTAGAGTTACATTATAGGAGCATTCAGCAACAAGTCAAAATGTGCTCCAGAAAAGCAGAAAACAACACTGATAGAACTTGAGAACGAATGCAAAAACAGTCCACTCTCAGAACAGGCCGCTTGGACACTTTCAGAACAGCTCTGTTAATGACTGAAAACAGCTCTCGAAGAGATTGTCAAAAGAGACTCTGAAAACGAAACGTTGATTACTTTTGAGCAAAAGGCTGCACACACGCAATTCAAGTTGCTCTGATTGTCATTTAGAGTTACATTATAGGATTATTCAACAACAAGTCAAAATGTGCTCGTGAAAGGCAGAAAACAACACTTTGATAGTTTGATATAACTTGAGAACGAATGCAAAAAACAGTCCACTCTAAGAACAGGCCGCTTGGACACTTTCAGAACAGCTCTGTTAATGACTGAAAACAGCTCTCGAAGAGATTGTCAAAAGAGACTCCGAAAACGAAACGTTGATCACTTTTGAGCAAAAGGCTGCACACACGCAATTCAAGTTGCTCTGATTGTCATTTAGAGTTACATTATAGGATTATTCAACAACAAGTCAAAATGTGCTCGTGAAAGGCAGAAAACAACACTTTGATAGTTTGATATAACTTGAGAACGAATGCAAAAAACAGTCCACTCTAAGAACAGGCCGCTTGGACACTTTCAGAACAGCTCTGTTAATGACTGAAAACAGCTCTCGAAGAGATTGTCAAAAGAGACTCCGAAAACGAAACGTTGATCACTTTTGAGCAAAAGGCTGCACACACGCAATTCAAGTTGCTCTGATTGTCATTTAGAGTTACATTATAGGATTATTCAACAACAAGTCAAAATGTGCTCGTGAAAGGCAGAAAACAACACTTTGATAGTTTGATATAACTTGAGAACGAATGCAAAAAACAGTCCACTCTAAGAACAGGCCGCTTGGACACTTTCAGAACAGCTCTGTTAATGACTGAAAACAGCTCTCGAAGAGATTGTCAAAAGAGACTCCGAAAACGAAACGTTGATCACTTTTGAGCAAAAGGCTGCACACACGCAATTCAAGTTGCTCTGATTGTCATTTAGAGTTACATTATAGGATTATTCAACAACAAGTCAAAATGTGCTCGTGAAAGGCAGAAAACAACACTTTGATAGTTTGATATAACTTGAGAACGAATGCAAAAAACAGTCCACTCTAAGAACAGGCCGCTTGGACACTTTCAGAACAGCTCTGTTAATGACTGAAAACAGCTCTCGAAGAGATTGTCAAAAGAGACTCCGAAAACGAAACGTTGATCACTTTTGAGCAAAAGGCTGCACACACGCAATTCAAGTTGCTCTGATTGTCATTTAGAGTTACATTATATGATTATTCAGCAACAAGTCAAAATGTGCTCCAGAAAGGCAGAAAACAAAACTTTGATAGTTTGATATAACTTGAGAACGAATGCAAAAAACAGTCCACTCTAAGAACAGGCCGCTTGGACACTTTCAGAACAGCTCTGTTAATGACTGAAAACAGCTCTCGAAGAGATTGTCAAAAGAGACTCCGAAAACGAAACGTTGATCACTTTTGAGCAAAAGGCTGCACACACGCAATTCAAGTTGCTCTGATTGTCATTTAGAGTTACATTATAGGATTATTCAACAACAAGTCAAAATGTGCTCGTGAAAGGCAGAAAACAACACTTTGATAGTTTGATATATAATTGAGAACGAATGCAAAAAACAGTCCACTCTAAGAACAGGCCGCTTGGACACTTTCAGAACAGCTCAGTTAATGACTGAAAACAGCTCTCGAAGAGATTGTCAAAAGAGACTCCGAAAACGAAACGTTGATCACTTTTGAGCAAAAGGCTGCACACACGCAATTCAAGTTGCTCTGATTGTCATTTAGAGTTACATTATAGGAGCATTCAGCAACAAGTCAAAATGTGCTCCAGAAAAGCAGAAAACAACACTGATAGAACTTGAGAACGAATGCAAAAACAGTCCACTCTCAGAACAGGCCGCTTGGACACTTTCAGAACAGCTCTGTTAATGACTGAAAACAGCTCTCGAAGAGATTGTCAAAAGAGACTCTGAAAACGAAACGTTGATTACTTTTGAGCAAAAGGCTGCACACACGCAATTCAAGTTGCTCTGATTGTCATTTAGAGTTACATTATAGGATTATTCAACAACAAGTCAAAATGTGCTCGTGAAAGGCAGAAAACAACACTTTGATAGTTTGATATAACTTGAGAACGAATGCAAAAAACAGTCCACTCTAAGAACAGGCCGCTTGGACACTTTCAGAACAGCTCTGTTAATGACTGAAAACAGCTCTCGAAGAGATTGTCAAAAGAGACTCCGAAAACGAAACGTTGATCACTTTTGAGCAAAAGGCTGCACACACGCAATTCAAGTTGCTCTGATTGTCATTTAGAGTTACATTATAGGATTATTCAACAACAAGTCAAAATGTGCTCGTGAAAGGCAGAAAACAACACTTTGATAGTTTGATATAACTTGAGAACGAATGCAAAAAACAGTCCACTCTAAGAACAGGCCGCTTGGACACTTTCAGAACAGCTCTGTTAATGACTGAAAACAGCTCTCGAAGAGATTGTCAAAAGAGACTCCGAAAACGAAACGTTGATCACTTTTGAGCAAAAGGCTGCACACACGCAATTCAAGTTGCTCTGATTGTCATTTAGAGTTACATTATAGGATTATTCAACAACAAGTCAAAATGTGCTCGTGAAAGGCAGAAAACAACACTTTGATAGTTTGATATAACTTGAGAACGAATGCAAAAAACAGTCCACTCTAAGAACAGGCCGCTTGGACACTTTCAGAACAGCTCTGTTAATGACTGAAAACAGCTCTCGAAGAGATTGTCAAAAGAGACTCCGAAAACGAAACGTTGATCACTTTTGAGCAAAAGGCTGCACACACGCAATTCAAGTTGCTCTGATTGTCATTTAGAGTTACATTATAGGATTATTCAACAACAAGTCAAAATGTGCTCGTGAAAGGCAGAAAACAACACTTTGATAGTTTGATATAACTTGAGAACGAATGCAAAAAACAGTCCACTCTAAGAACAGGCCGCTTGGACACTTTCAGAACAGCTCTGTTAATGACTGAAAACAGCTCTCGAAGAGATTGTCAAAAGAGACTCCGAAAACGAAACGTTGATCACTTTTGAGCAAAAGGCTGCACACACGCAATTCAAGTTGCTCTGATTGTCATTTAGAGTTACATTATATGATTATTCAGCAACAAGTCAAAATGTGCTCCAGAAAGGCAGAAAACAAAACTTTGATAGTTTGATATAACTTGAGAACGAATGCAAAAAACAGTCCACTCTAAGAACAGGCCGCTTGGACACTTTCAGAACAGCTCTGTTAATGACTGAAAACAGCTCTCGAAGAGATTGTCAAAAGAGACTCCGAAAACGAAACGTTGATCACTTTTGAGCAAAAGGCTGCACACACGCAATTCAAGTTGCTCTGATTGTCATTTAGAGTTACATTATAGGATTATTCAACAACAAGTCAAAATGTGCTCGTGAAAGGCAGAAAACAACACTTTGATAGTTTGATATATAATTGAGAACGAATGCAAAAAACAGTCCACTCTAAGAACAGGCCGCTTGGACACTTTCAGAACAGCTCAGTTAATGACTGAAAACAGCTCTCGAAGAGATTGTCAAAAGAGACTCCGAAAACGAAACGTTGATCACTTTTGAGCAAAAGGCTGCACACACGCAATTCAAGTTGCTCTGATTGTCATTTAGAGTTACATTATAGGAGCATTCAGCAACAAGTCAAAATGTGCTCCAGAAAAGCAGAAAACAACACTGATAGAACTTGAGAACGAATGCAAAAACAGTCCACTCTCAGAACAGGCCGCTTGGACACTTTCAGAACAGCTCTGTTAATGACTGAAAACAGCTCTCGAAGAGATTGTCAAAAGAGACTCTGAAAACGAAACGTTGATTACTTTTGAGCAAAAGGCTGCACACACGCAATTCAAGTTGCTCTGATTGTCATTTAGAGTTACATTATAGGATTATTCAACAACAAGTCAAAATGTGCTCGTGAAAGGCAGAAAACAACACTTTGATAGTTTGATATAACTTGAGAACGAATGCAAAAAACAGTCCACTCTAAGAACAGGCCGCTTGGACACTTTCAGAACAGCTCTGTTAATGACTGAAAACAGCTCTCGAAGAGATTGTCAAAAGAGACTCCGAAAACGAAACGTTGATCACTTTTGAGCAAAAGGCTGCACACACGCAATTCAAGTTGCTCTGATTGTCATTTAGAGTTACATTATAGGATTATTCAACAACAAGTCAAAATGTGCTCGTGAAAGGCAGAAAACAACACTTTGATAGTTTGATATAACTTGAGAACGAATGCAAAAAACAGTCCACTCTAAGAACAGGCCGCTTGGACACTTTCAGAACAGCTCTGTTAATGACTGAAAACAGCTCTCGAAGAGATTGTCAAAAGAGACTCCGAAAACGAAACGTTGATCACTTTTGAGCAAAAGGCTGCACACACGCAATTCAAGTTGCTCTGATTGTCATTTAGAGTTACATTATAGGATTATTCAACAACAAGTCAAAATGTGCTCGTGAAAGGCAGAAAACAACACTTTGATAGTTTGATATAACTTGAGAACGAATGCAAAAAACAGTCCACTCTAAGAACAGGCCGCTTGGACACTTTCAGAACAGCTCTGTTAATGACTGAAAACAGCTCTCGAAGAGATTGTCAAAAGAGACTCCGAAAACGAAACGTTGATCACTTTTGAGCAAAAGGCTGCACACACGCAATTCAAGTTGCTCTGATTGTCATTTAGAGTTACATTATAGGATTATTCAACAACAAGTCAAAATGTGCTCGTGAAAGGCAGAAAACAACACTTTGATAGTTTGATATAACTTGAGAACGAATGCAAAAAACAGTCCACTCTAAGAACAGGCCGCTTGGACACTTTCAGAACAGCTCTGTTAATGACTGAAAACAGCTCTCGAAGAGATTGTCAAAAGAGACTCCGAAAACGAAACGTTGATCACTTTTGAGCAAAAGGCTGCACACACGCAATTCAAGTTGCTCTGATTGTCATTTAGAGTTACATTATATGATTATTCAGCAACAAGTCAAAATGTGCTCCAGAAAGGCAGAAAACAAAACTTTGATAGTTTGATATAACTTGAGAACGAATGCAAAAAACAGTCCACTCTAAGAACAGGCCGCTTGGACACTTTCAGAACAGCTCTGTTAATGACTGAAAACAGCTCTCGAAGAGATTGTCAAAAGAGACTCCGAAAACGAAACGTTGATCACTTTTGAGCAAAAGGCTGCACACACGCAATTCAAGTTGCTCTGATTGTCATTTAGAGTTACATTATAGGATTATTCAACAACAAGTCAAAATGTGCTCGTGAAAGGCAGAAAACAACACTTTGATAGTTTGATATATAATTGAGAACGAATGCAAAAAACAGTCCACTCTAAGAACAGGCCGCTTGGACACTTTCAGAACAGCTCAGTTAATGACTGAAAACAGCTCTCGAAGAGATTGTCAAAAGAGACTCCGAAAACGAAACGTTGATCACTTTTGAGCAAAAGGCTGCACACACGCAATTCAAGTTGCTCTGATTGTCATTTAGAGTTACATTATAGGAGCATTCAGCAACAAGTCAAAATGTGCTCCAGAAAAGCAGAAAACAACACTGATAGAACTTGAGAACGAATGCAAAAACAGTCCACTCTCAGAACAGGCCGCTTGGACACTTTCAGAACAGCTCTGTTAATGACTGAAAACAGCTCTCGAAGAGATTGTCAAAAGAGACTCTGAAAACGAAACGTTGATTACTTTTGAGCAAAAGGCTGCACACACGCAATTCAAGTTGCTCTGATTGTCATTTAGAGTTACATTATAGGATTATTCAACAACAAGTCAAAATGTGCTCGTGAAAGGCAGAAAACAACACTTTGATAGTTTGATATAACTTGAGAACGAATGCAAAAAACAGTCCACTCTAAGAACAGGCCGCTTGGACACTTTCAGAACAGCTCTGTTAATGACTGAAAACAGCTCTCGAAGAGATTGTCAAAAGAGACTCCGAAAACGAAACGTTGATCACTTTTGAGCAAAAGGCTGCACACACGCAATTCAAGTTGCTCTGATTGTCATTTAGAGTTACATTATAGGATTATTCAACAACAAGTCAAAATGTGCTCGTGAAAGGCAGAAAACAACACTTTGATAGTTTGATATAACTTGAGAACGAATGCAAAAAACAGTCCACTCTAAGAACAGGCCGCTTGGACACTTTCAGAACAGCTCTGTTAATGACTGAAAACAGCTCTCGAAGAGATTGTCAAAAGAGACTCCGAAAACGAAACGTTGATCACTTTTGAGCAAAAGGCTGCACACACGCAATTCAAGTTGCTCTGATTGTCATTTAGAGTTACATTATAGGATTATTCAACAACAAGTCAAAATGTGCTCGTGAAAGGCAGAAAACAACACTTTGATAGTTTGATATAACTTGAGAACGAATGCAAAAAACAGTCCACTCTAAGAACAGGCCGCTTGGACACTTTCAGAACAGCTCTGTTAATGACTGAAAACAGCTCTCGAAGAGATTGTCAAAAGAGACTCCGAAAACGAAACGTTGATCACTTTTGAGCAAAAGGCTGCACACACGCAATTCAAGTTGCTCTGATTGTCATTTAGAGTTACATTATAGGATTATTCAACAACAAGTCAAAATGTGCTCGTGAAAGGCAGAAAACAACACTTTGATAGTTTGATATAACTTGAGAACGAATGCAAAAAACAGTCCACTCTAAGAACAGGCCGCTTGGACACTTTCAGAACAGCTCTGTTAATGACTGAAAACAGCTCTCGAAGAGATTGTCAAAAGAGACTCCGAAAACGAAACGTTGATCACTTTTGAGCAAAAGGCTGCACACACGCAATTCAAGTTGCTCTGATTGTCATTTAGAGTTACATTATATGATTATTCAGCAACAAGTCAAAATGTGCTCCAGAAAGGCAGAAAACAAAACTTTGATAGTTTGATATAACTTGAGAACGAATGCAAAAAACAGTCCACTCTAAGAACAGGCCGCTTGGACACTTTCAGAACAGCTCTGTTAATGACTGAAAACAGCTCTCGAAGAGATTGTCAAAAGAGACTCCGAAAACGAAACGTTGATCACTTTTGAGCAAAAGGCTGCACACACGCAATTCAAGTTGCTCTGATTGTCATTTAGAGTTACATTATAGGATTATTCAACAACAAGTCAAAATGTGCTCGTGAAAGGCAGAAAACAACACTTTGATAGTTTGATATATAATTGAGAACGAATGCAAAAAACAGTCCACTCTAAGAACAGGCCGCTTGGACACTTTCAGAACAGCTCAGTTAATGACTGAAAACAGCTCTCGAAGAGATTGTCAAAAGAGACTCCGAAAACGAAACGTTGATCACTTTTGAGCAAAAGGCTGCACACACGCAATTCAAGTTGCTCTGATTGTCATTTAGAGTTACATTATAGGAGCATTCAGCAACAAGTCAAAATGTGCTCCAGAAAAGCAGAAAACAACACTGATAGAACTTGAGAACGAATGCAAAAACAGTCCACTCTCAGAACAGGCCGCTTGGACACTTTCAGAACAGCTCTGTTAATGACTGAAAACAGCTCTCGAAGAGATTGTCAAAAGAGACTCTGAAAACGAAACGTTGATTACTTTTGAGCAAAAGGCTGCACACACGCAATTCAAGTTGCTCTGATTGTCATTTAGAGTAACATTATAGGATTATTCAACAACAAGTCAAAATGTGCTCGTGAAAGGCAGAAAACAACACTTTGATAGTTTGATATAACTTGAGAACGAATGCAAAAAACAGTCCACTCTAAGAACAGGCCGCTTGGACACTTTCAGAACAGCTCTGTTAATGACTGAAAACAGCTCTCGAAGAGATTGTCAAAAGAGACTCTGAAAACGAAACGTTGATTACTTTTGAGCAAAAGGCTGCACACACGCAATTCAAGTTGCTCTGATTGTCATTTAGAGTAACATTATAGGATTATTCAACAACAAGTCAAAATGTGCTCGTGAAAGGCAGAAAACAACACTTTGATAGTTTGATATAACTTGAGAACGAATGCAAAAAACAGTCCACTCTAAGAACAGGCCGCTTGGACACTTTCAGAACAGCTCTGTTAATGACTGAAAACAGCTCTCGAAGAGATTGTCAAAAGAGACTCCGAAAACGAAACGTTGATCACTTTTGAGCAAAAGGCTGCACACACGCAATTCAAGTTGCTCTGATTGTCATTTAGAGTAACATTATAGGATTATTCAACAACAAGTCAAAATGTGCTCGTGAAAGGCAGAAAACAACACTTTGATAGTTTGATATAACTTGAGAACGAATGCAAAAAACAGTCCACTCTAAGAACAGGCCGCTTGGACACTTTCAGAACAGCTCTGTTAATGACTGAAAACAGCTCTCGAAGAGATTGTCAAAAGAGACTCCGAAAACGAAACGTTGATCACTTTTGAGCAAAAGGCTGCACACACGCAATTCAAGTTGCTCTGATTGTCATTTAGAGTTACATTATAGGATTATTCAACAACAAGTCAAAATGTGCTCGTGAAAGGCAGAAAACAACACTTTGATAGTTTGATATAACTTGAGAACGAATGCAAAAAACAGTCCACTCTAAGAACAGGCCGCTTGGACACTTTCAGAACAGCTCTGTTAATGACTGAAAACAGCTCTCGAAGAGATTGTCAAAAGAGACTCCGAAAACGAAACGTTGATCACTTTTGAGCAAAAGGCTGCACACACGCAATTCAAGTTGCTCTGATTGTCATTTAGAGTAACATTATAGGATTATTCAACAACAAGTCAAAATGTGCTCGTGAAAGGCAGAAAACAACACTTTGATAGTTTGATATAACTTGAGAACGAATGCAAAAAACAGTCCACTCTAAGAACAGGCCGCTTGGACACTTTCAGAACAGCTCTGTTAATGACTGAAAACAGCTCTCGAAGAGATTGTCAAAAGAGACTCAGAAAACGAAACGTTGATCACTTTTGAGCAAAAGGCTGCACACACGCAATTCAAGTTGCTCTGATTGTCATTTAGAGTTACATTATAGGATTATTCAACAACAAGTCAAAATGTGCTCGTGAAAGGCAGAAAACAACACTTTGATAGTTTGATATATAATTGAGAACGAATGCAAAAAACAGTCCACTCTAAGAACAGGCCGCTTGGACACTTTCAGAACAGCTCTGTTAATGACTGAAAACAGCTCTCGAAGAGATTGTCAAAAGAGACTCCGAAACGAAACGTTGATCACTTTTGAGCAAAAGGCTGCACACACGCAATTCAAGTTGCTCTGATTGTCATTTAGAGTTACATTATAGGATTATTCAACAACAAGTCAAAATGTGCTCGTGAAAGGCAGAAAACAACACTTTGATAGTTTGATATAACTTGAGAACGAATGCAAAAAACAGTCCACTCTAAGAACAGGCCGCTTGGACACTTTCAGAACAGCTCTGTTAATGACTGAAAACAGCTCTCGAAGAGATTGTCAAAAGAGACTCTGAAAACGAAACGTTGATCACTTTTGAGCAAAAGGCTGCACACACGCAATTCAAGTTGCTCTGATTGTCATTTAGAGTTACATTATAGGATTATTCAACAACAAGTCAAAATGTGCTCGTGAAAGGCAGAAAACAACACTTTGATAGTTTGATATAACTTGAGAACGAATGCAAAAAACAGTCCACTCTAAGAACAGGCCGCTTGGACACTTTCAGAACAGCTCTGTTAATGACTGAAAACAGCTCTCGAAGAGATTGTCAAAAGAGACTCCGAAAACGAAACGTTGATCACTTTTGAGCAAAAGGCTGCACACACGCAATTCAAGTTGCTCTGATTGTCATTTAGAGTTACATTATAGGATTATTCAACAACAAGTCAAAATGTGCTCGTGAAAGGCAGAAAACAACACTTTGATAGTTTGATATAACTTGAGAACGAATGCAAAAAACAGTCCACTCTAAGAACAGGCCGCTTGGACACTTTCAGAACAGCTCTGTTAATGACTGAAAACAGCTCTCGAAGAGATTGTCAAAAGAGACTCCGAAAACGAAACGTTGATCACTTTTGAGCAAAAGGCTGCACACACGCAATTCAAGTTGCTCTGATTGTCATTTAGAGTTACATTATAGGATTATTCAGCAACAAGTCAAAATGTGCTCCAGAAAAGGCAGAAAACAACACTGATAGAACTTGAGAACGAATGCAAAAAACAGTCCACTCTCAGAACAGGCCGCTTGGACACTTTCAGAACAGCTCTGTTAATGACTGAAAACAGCTCTCGAAGAGATTGTCAAAAGAGACTCCGAAAACGAAACGTTGATCACTTTTGAGCAAAAGGCTGCACACACGCAATTCAAGTTGCTCTGATTGTCATTTAGAGTTACATTATAGGATTATTCAACAACAAGTCAAAATGTGCTCGTGAAAGGCAGAAAACAACACTTTGATAGTTTGATATAACTTGAGAACGAATGCAAAAAACAGTCCACTCTAAGAACAGGCCGCTTGGACACTTTCAGAACAGCTCTGTTAATGACTGAAAACAGCTCTCGAAGAGATTGTCAAAAGAGACTCCGAAAACGAAACGTTGATCACTTTTGAGCAAAAGGCTGCACACACGCAATTCAAGTTGCTCTGATTGTCATTTAGAGTTACATTATAGGATTATTCAACAACAAGTCAAAATGTGCTCGTGAAAGGCAGAAAACACCACTTTGATAGTTTGATATAACTTGAGAACGAATGCAAAAAACAGTCCACTCTAAGAACAGGCCGCTTGGACACTTTCAGAACAGCTCTGTTAATGACTGAAAACAGCTCTCGAAGAGATTGTCAAAAGAGACTCCGAAAACGAAACGTTGATCACTTTTGAGCAAAAGGCTGCACACACGCAATTCAAGTTGCTCTGATTGTCATTTAGAGTTACATTATAGGATTATTCAACAACAAGTCAAAATGTGCTCGTGAAAGGCAGAAAACAACACTTTGATAGTTTGATATATAATTGAGAACGAATGCAAAAAACAGTCCACTCTAAGAACAGGCCGCTTGGACACTTTCAGAACAGCTCAGTTAATGACTGAAAACAGCTCTCGAAGAGATTGTCAAAAGAGACTCCGAAAACGAAACGTTGATCACTTTTGAGCAAAAGGCTGCACACACGCAATTCAAGTTGCTCTGATTGTCATTTAGAGTAACATTATAGGAGCATTCAGCAACAAGTCAAAATGTGCTCCAGAAAGCAGAAAACAACACTTTGATAGTTATAAACTTGAGAACGAATGCAAAAACAGTCCACTCTCAGAACAGGCCGCTTGGACACTTTCAGAACAGCTCTGTTAATGACTGAAAACAGCTCTCGAAGAGATTGTCAAAAGAGACTCTGAAAACGAAACGTTGATTACTTTTGAGCAAAAGGCTGCACACACGCAATTCAAGTTGCTCTGATTGTCATTTAGAGTAACATTATAGGATTATTCAACAACAAGTCAAAATGTGCTCGTGAAAGGCAGAAAACAACACTTTGATAGTTTGATATAACTTGAGAACGAATGCAAAAAACAGTCCACTCTAAGAACAGGCCGCTTGGACACTTTCAGAACAGCTCTGTTAATGACTGAAAACAGCTCTCGAAGAGATTGTCAAAAGAGACTCTGAAAACGAAACGTTGATTACTTTTGAGCAAAAGGCTGCACACACGCAATTCAAGTTGCTCTGATTGTCATTTAGAGTAACATTATAGGATTATTCAACAACAAGTCAAAATGTGCTCGTGAAAGGCAGAAAACAACACTTTGATAGTTTGATATAACTTGAGAACGAATGCAAAAAACAGTCCACTCTAAGAAACAGGCCGCTTGGACACTTTCAGAACAGCTCTGTTAATGACTGAAAACAGCTCTCGAAGAGATTGTTGAGAACGAATGCAAAAAACAGTCCACTCTAAGAACAGGCCGCTTGGACACTTTCAGAACA
>NW_027662927.1:0-1000 GCF_963989245.1 Nansenia antarctica
TCAGCGACGCACGTGCAGGTGTTAATCAGACATCACGTGGTGCCACGCAGCAGACGTCACGTGTTAATCAGACATCACGTGGTGCCACGCAGCAGACAGACGTCATTATCACGTTGATTTCAGTCATGACCAGATATAAACTCCTCAAAAAAGTTTGGAAACGTTATTTCAGTCGATTCTTCCTCCCCTTGAATAATACCAATCGGTATTGTATTTTATATCGTTGGAAAGCCTGATTAGTCACCTTTACAACGAGGTACAACTTGTCTTGTAAGGATCATGCATTTGTGGAATGAGCAACACAGCTAAACGTGTGGGTAGCGGCCCAAAAACATTTGACAAAATCCCCTGCAATATTCTTCTGTCAATGTGGCATAGTTGTGGCATGCAAATTAATAGCATTTTTGGTCAGGGACTTTTTGAGCTATTTGACCAAAGCCAGGAAAATAATAACTTGGAGGAATTGAGCAGGGAGTGCACATCCTTCTTCAGGCCCCAGAGTAGCTGGTCTTGGGTCATCATTATTAATGCCTGTGTGGTGTTATTTATTTTTTAAATGTTGACATTTTTGAGTTAGTAATTCATATACAGTCTCCTGAATAACAACTACACACACTTCTCTTCAGACACATTAAAGAATGAGGAATGCCCCCCAACCCTCATACAGTGCTGCTTGAAAGTATGTGAACCCCTTGCGCAATTATATATTTTTTTTTGTTGTTACCATGAAATCTTTATTTAAATCAGAACTTTTTTTTTTTTATCTGACATAACAGGTTTATACTTACCAATATAGTCATGAAATGTGTACACCCCTTGAAATATATATATATATATATATATATATATATATATATATATATATATTTTAAGAAATAGCCTCCATGGACATCAATATTTGATCTATAGATAAAGGTGATGTAACTGAACCTAAAAACAATGAAAATAAAATGTCACTCATTTATTTAACTTTTTTTTTTTTTTAACAAAGATGCCAATT